>NW_017307633.1:7233-53826 GCF_000935625.1 Nanorana parkeri
GGGGTGATAGAGCTAAAGCTGTTGTGGGAAGAAAGGGAGAGAGGGCCAAAGGGCTGCATAAGAGAAAGGGTGTGATGACTGAATATCTGTTGGGGGTAAAAATGCTTTATTGGGGTGACTTATTAAAAAAATTTAACTTTAGGAAGACTTATTGGGCCTGAAGAGATGTTGATTAACAGAATGTAGGAGCTGTATAGCTGTCGTGACAGTGTAGGCTTAAAGTTGTGGGAATAGTATTAGGTGTATGCTTTGGGGCATTGCAAGAATTGAACATGGAAGTCACTCCAATTCCAAATCCGATCTCTCACCATCAGCAAATAGCAGGTGCAGGGTAAAGGTGCGCCCTCACGCGTTACACCACATGGGCTTAATCATAGAGGCCTCTATGATTAAGCCCATGTGGTGAAACACATTAGAGGCAGAGCTATGGGTTAGCAATAGGTGTATACTATTTGACATGTTGGTGTATACTATTTGACATGTTGGACGAGCAACATTAAAGATTGATTTTACACACACTTACCGGCTCAGTGCGGCTGTCTTTGGAAGATTGAATTGAACATGGACGTTAGAGAAAATTTGCACCTTATGTTCACTTCAGACTAATCCCCCAGCCCATTAATTGTTACATAATTAAGAATTCCCCAAATGTAGAAAAACCAGAGGTTGCCTGCCGTACCCTGCCATGGCAATACACAATAAACTGGTGGAAACAGAGTAAATATAACCACCAAACTAAACAAGCTTTAGATGATTATAAAGTATTACTCTCTGAGACATTAGAAACATCCACGCTTAGGAATTTGGACAGCATGACACGTCACGCTGTGTTTCTATAACCGCTATCTTGTTGCACAAATTTTTCATCTGAACCCAGGATCCCACGAGGTAGCTGCAATCAAAATTTAAAGAAGCAGCCTATCCGCGGAGAGCAATTTATTACTGGAAATCTGATCAAATTATTCAAGAGATGATTACAGCAAGTGCTAAAACGGATACTCATTTGTCAGTTTGGTTTGCAATAAATTTTATTGCAAATTAAAATTAGAGGCTTAGCTGCTGAAAATAGCAACGAAATTGAAAGCGTGTTTTAAAACATCCATTCTGCAATCTCTGAAGAGAATGAAGGTCACAGTTCTACGGGCAGGTTCAGATTGATCTACGCTGACAAATCCCAGCAGTGGAAATTAGAATCCCAGAAACTGACCTTTTTTTTTTTTTTAGATCTAAATGTGCATGTGTACTGATCTGCAAAAAAGCACAAGGTATCCAAAATATGAAGCTGGGTGTCACGATCTGGATCAGGCTCGGAGTCCAGTAGCTGAAACAGCAGGCAAAGTCATAGTCAAACAGGCCGAGTTCGGTACACAAGCAGACGGTTGTAGTATAGGAGCAGGCAGAAGCGTAGTCAGAGATCAAGCCGAGGTCAGTAGCCAAAGGTATCAGGTATGAAGTGGAAGGCGATGAGAGTAGTCGGTGAATCAGCAGCCAAAGGTCGGTACACGGGTAGCAGTATGAGCGGATTGTATCACAGGAGGAGCAAGGAAGCAAGATATTGGCAGGAGCACAATAATCCGGCAAACAGGAAGTGCAGAGGCATGGCTTAAATAGGAAGTTCAAGGGAGGAGCAAGGAGTTCAGCAGAAACTAGGTATAACTGAGGATACACAGGAGATCAGGCAAGGAGCTAACCAAGGTTCTAAGGTGGCTCAGCAGGTAGAGCCACTGCCAGCTACAGCAGAGGCCCTGGGTTTAGATCCGGTTCCTGACACTGGGACAACTTTCCCGCTATGCTATTGCCTTTCTAATAATGGCTATAGATGGGCAGATATCTTCCCAAAAATAATGGTCAAACAAAGGATTGGCCCCATTCAAGTTGAGATTCTGCAAACTCCAGAGGACATTATATTACACTCTAGCACATTAGAAATTGCCCAACTGAAATTGTGAGCACCACTTTAGCCCTCAAACCCATGGGTATTGGTAAACCTTTGCTTTTAAATGCTAGTTTAGGCAGCATCAACTTCAGCATGCATTTACAGTACATAGAGCTTTGAAGAGCTTTTCTAGAAGCCTCTAACCCCTTCCTACCTCAACTCTCTATCTAAACATTACCCAGCACATGGCTTTGGGCGAGGGATGCATTTATAAATGTCCCCCCCTTTGAGAGCAATCAACCCACAATTTGAACAATTGATGGCTATCAATCCCACCTATCATTGACATCGATCATGCGGACACTTTGTCAGCTATGACATAGTAATCACATGCAGGTGGAAGACTTAACCGACAAAAAATAACTTCAGCCTGCAAATTAACGCTGCCACCTTTTGGCTGCAGTGCCGGCTCTTTGACACTGCAATTGTGACATACAGTATAACTACATTATTTAAAAAAGCAGAGCAGGGTTTTAATGAAAAAAGTGTACAAGTTAAAAGTCTTGCATGTTCTTTTTTAAACATAATAATAAACATTATGAAGGCATGCAAATTAGTCCAAGAGTTACTGTCAAGTTAATTGATGTTTGCGGACACTGCTAAATTTGGTCTGGGCATTTAGGCAATTACTTTTGGTCATTAAAGGGTCAAAGTACCCTTCAGCTTTAGCCCAGGTGTGTTAGATATGTAGGCAGTCCCTGAGCTCAATGCTTCATCTGCTTTTTTTTTTACTGGACCACTAAGGCTATATGCAGTCAAAATGTTTCCAGGCATTCTACCAGAATTTTTTGTGCCCTGAAACCTCAACAATGATACTATCTGCCAGGCAGTGTTGTTTCTATCCAGTGAATTGTGGTACAAGTATGAATTTGGTGTTAGTTATGAATCTGTAACAACTTGCTAATTCCTAAGAAAATTAGCCCTGTGGGTTGGGTGAAAGAACTATTTAATATTTGGGGACAACATCCTGGTAGTGTTTGTCTATTTTGGTCCATTCTTCTTCTGGCCGAGAAGGAGCTGAAAGGCATTGCACCATGTGAGGCCTATGCAGATCTATGCCTAGGAAACGTGTAGTGGAGAAGTAAGAGACAACTGAAGCATACACATGAACCTCCAAAGGCTCTGAAGTCCACCTAAATCCTGAAACATAGTATGGTGCAGTCATTGGAGCCTCCACTTATACGGGTGCGGGTTGTGTGGGGCATGCTCTAGAAATAGAATTTACTATTGATACTCTACCCTTCCCTTTGCTACTTTTTTTGTAAAATAATTAAAAGGATTCACGTACAAGAGCTGCTTATTCCCTGTCCACCTGAACAATGTGACTGCAATACTGGGTCAGAAAGTGTATGACTTTTTCTAAGAGTAGACATTGTTGTAAAAATGCAAGGTCCATTGCATATAGTAGGATCCCTCCTTCATCATTAATAGCAGCATAAATGTAAAAAAATAAATATAGTCAAGTCTGCTTCAGCTTCCGCCTGTGGTGCCTGGGGTGAGAGTGACTAAATGTAGATAACCCGTTAAGCACTTGACCTGTATATCCCCTTTCAACTCTCAATGGATCCTGAAATGTCATGTGGATGGCGGTGCAAGGTACAACATAGAAAGAAAGTACACTCTTCCTAATCAAAACGGCTTTAGTGACGTTTCAAAACGATCATATTACAGAAAAAAACGGATGTTTCGGGCCATGGAGGGTCCCTTCACACTGCCTGATGAAGAGTCCCTGTGTGCTCCCAAAACAATATGTTTTTATCAGTGATTTGCTCGTTTGGAAGGGTCAATAAAGGTGTTTCGATTAAGAAGAATAGTGTGCTGGTGACTTTCTTTCTAGGTGAGAGTGAGGTCACCATCATCCGGACAAAAAAGAAGACACCTCTACACTATGCTGGGGTTTTGGGTAGTCCCTGAGATCTGACGTCACCATTGGCAGTGCAGAAGCTGGGGAGAAGGCAAGTATGCTTGGCAACTTTTTTTTTGCAACATTTGTTTTTGCTTTTCCAGTGATGCTGCTCTTAATTACGAGGGAGCGACTCTCACATATTACGTGGTCCTTCCATTTTACTATGTTATCACACAACACCTGTTGAAGTGTATCCTCTTCTAGAAGATTCTTAAAGAGAGAGTCCCATGCACCCAAACTAGTGAAGGCTCAGTTATTTTGGTTATTAAAAGGACAGAAACAGCACTATAATAGCCTACATACAATATACCAAAAGGGCTGCAAATACATATCTCAGTGGGAGTGTTGGCAAGCTTCAGAATGCTTGAAACATGGTAATGCTTGCTGAAGCTTGACAAAAGCTTTGTTAAATTGACAGCCAGCGATCCCGTTAGGATTTGTATTGAACACACCTTGGCTAGAGCTGAAAGGTGTTTTATGGGTTTTAAGAAAGCGGTTTGAAGCTTGTCAAATGCTTTGTAAATGCTGATTAGATTAGCATTTGCAAGCAAAGAAAAACCAAACAGGGGCTGCTTAATGTGATTCTGATGCTAAAATAAATAAGTATAATAAAGTAAATGCTGGAGTATGTTTCTAACACTAAAAGCTGAAGAAGCTGTTTGAGTAAGCAGCAAAACATAATTATAGAACAAGTTCAACTGAATGTGACCAACTATTACTAGCTGTTCCATGTCCTGAATATAGGAGAACCTTCAAAGACATAAAATAAAATCCTCCCTCCAAGAAAATAGTTAATAACTACCCACTCCATCGATCTCTGCTGTAATAATGAGAAATAACGGCTGAAGGAATCTTCACAATCCGACAATTCTGGAAGTGTCGGATTGTGAAGATTCATATCTGGTCCTCCACTATTACTATAATTATTTTTATTATTATTATAGAGGATTTATATAGCGCCAACAGTTTGCACAGCGCTTTACAATATAAGGAAGACATTACAATCAAAATACAATTCAAGACAAGATGGTAAGGAGGGCCCTGTCCCTGGCGTCTTACAATCTAAAAGGGAGGGACAACTGATACATGAGGAGGAAGCTGTGTGGGAATGAATTGAATTGTATGAGAACGAGATGGTTGAGTGGTTAGTTTGAGGTGGGATAGGCTTCCCTGAAGAGATGAGTCTTAAGGGATCACCTAAAGGCAGTCAGAGTGGGAGATAGTCAGTTATATGGTTCCTCCCACAATGTGCTATGTGGTTCCGCCCACAGATCCCTACATCACTAAACTGCCCAAGTGACTTCAGCACAGCTAACATTTTCTGGAAGAGTTAGCAGTTTATTGATGACTGATTGATTTTACTGGTTGCCTCGAACTACCATTAACAAGAACTTGTCTTTCATTGTTGACTTGTTTTTGAAGGTGCAGCTTCCTGGACATGAAGACAATTACATGAGAAGTATAGGGTTTTTTTAAAAATATATTGTCTGTCTTAATTTTGAACAAGACTAAAAAATATATCTTTAAAAATATATTTATTTTCCGATAGGTAAATACAGTATAAATAATTGCAAATAAAACATTTTTCACATGTTTTCCAGGCTCTCCTCTGCTTTTCTGTTAAAGAAAAAAAAAAGGCCAAAGCAGCCACTTCTCCATCTCTCTCCATTCTCCTTCAGAAGGGTTCAGAAGGGTTCATATGAAGCTCTTATCAGAAGCACCATGCCTAAAAAGAAATAGCTTTTGATGGCACTCTCTCTTTAGAAGGGAATTTATAAAAACTGGAGCAGACAGAGTCTGGAACAGTTGCCAATGGCAACCAATTAGATTCTATCTTTTATTTTCAAAGTCATCTGAACAAACTGAAGAGATAAGCTGATTGGTTGCTAGGGGCAACTGCTCCAGAGTCTATCTGCTCCAGTTTTAATGAATTCCCACATTGCAGCCTTCAATAATTGTTTATTTGTAGAAGAAAGATTTGATGTATATAGTAAAAAGGTGGAATTAAAATAATGTCTGAATCCTCAAAAACAAGCCTGCAATGGGAACCTCACTGGTTCCTGCAATGTATCCTCACTGGTTTGCTTGAAACTATGCGTACTAACAGAATGTGAGCTTTAGTCAAATGTAATCTTTAAAAACACAGTGGCATACCACAGGTGGGGTGGTGGAAGAAGTTGTCCTGGATGCAGGCAATAAAGGGGAACATTCTGGTTAGTAACCAATAATCCTTTACTTATCGTTAGGGACAATTCCCACTGACCACCAATGTGTGGGGGGGAACTTCTCCAATGACCACCAATGTGCTGTAAGAGAACCCTATACTGACCACCAATTTAGGATAGCACTTCTCCACTGATGAACAATGGTAGAGGACACTATACTGACCTCCAATCTAAGGGAGCACTTCTCCACTGATCAACAATGGTAGAGGACACTATACTGACCACCAATCTAAGGGAGCACTTCTCCACTGATGATCAATGTTAGAAGACACTATACTGACCTCCAATCTAAGGGAGCACTTTTCCACTGACCAATGAAGTTAAAGGACACTACACAAATGTAAGGGGGAACTTTGCCAATGATCACCAATGTAAGAAAACACTATACCAACTACCGATATAAGGGGGCACTTCTCCACCCAGCACCAGTGTAATTTATTAATATTTTACACTGTTCATCAATATAAAAGGGCCCCTTCTCCACTGACGACAATGATGGTGGTAATCCTCAACTGATCACTAATATAGGCAGGTTTTTCCCACTGACCACTAACATGTGAGGGCAATTCAAGCAATTGCAATTCAACCGGCAGTGTGAGATTACACTATACTTACCAGCAATGTAAGGGGGCACCTCTCCAATGACCAACAATGGAAGAGAAAACTATACTGACCACCAATGTAAGCAGGCTTTTTTTTTCATTGACCACTGACATAAGGGGGCAATTCACCACTGACCACCAATTTAAGGAGACGCTACTATTTCCACTGTCTACATTTCCTTTCATTCCATAAATAATACTGACATTAATGTTGTCATAGCAGGAGGATATTTAAATATGGTGTCAAATAGGCTACACCACTAAAAACACCTTTGGAAAGCATTCTAAAACAAACTGGATGTGTTTCTGTATATCTGAGTTACATAGCTATTGGTAGGTATAATGGTAATTGCATTATATCCTTTAGGAAAAGAACAGATATGTAGGACTGTAATATTAATCATATTTACATTTATTTTTAAGGCTGTCTGAATCGACTACAATAACATCTTTTCATAAACGCTCTAATCTTTCAAAGCCCACGTTAAGAAAGACGCGGTAAAGAACAATGCCGTGATGTTCTGTTGTAAAAGAAAACAGCCCCTGGAGGTATCTACAAAAATCTTGTTTATTTCATGGCGCGGACTGTGATGCCTGGAATTATTACCACCGCTGAGAAGAGAAAGAGATGATTGCGTATTAAACAGAAATATTGTCCTCTTTCCAGCCACTAATGTAAATATCAGCTTAGAGGGTTCATTACAAGTTCAGCTATCACTTAAGAAATTTGAAATAAATTTAGCACCATCTAAAGCCTTGGTCCTGTGATTCTGCACATGCATTACATAGTTATGACTACAGCTGCTCCTGTTTATCTTTTTTTTTTTTCCTTGTCTGACTTAAAAGAAGAAGAGAGCTCCGCTCTTGTTTATTTATGAGTGATGTGGCAGTGATTATTTTTTTTCTCCTTTTACACCATCCCGCCGAGCCTTTGAAACATGCACCACACAAATTTTTAAAGTTGTCTCATACGGCATGAAAATTTGAACAGAGAAAGTGCATTTGGTGTGAGCGCAGCGGTGTCAGACAGAATATTGCATGATATGTAACTAGACGCGGCTGCTTTAATGTCTGCCGCTTGCTCAGAGCATTTTGCATGAAATAAAAGGACAATGATGATGAGATGTGTGATCTCCCTTTGGACAGCACTAAGTGCCAAACCTTTTCGGCGTATATGCCTTGATCCATCGCTGAAAGCAAAACCTTCAGGGTAAAGTGCAAGTTAGAAATGTATTTCTTTTTTTATCTGTTCTACACGAAGCAGATCGGAGGCAGAAATTATCTCATAATATCTAGTCATGTCATCAATATTGCATTGCCAAATGGAAATTGTTTATTTGTAAATATTAACTGGAGGTAAATCTAAAAACTGAATTTGGGGCCCATGTCAGGCTAACGTTTCTGTTGGTGGAGGAAACTTAGCAGTAACAGGGTTGCAAGCAGAGCAAAAAAACTACTTGCTTGCTTCTACAGCATCACTCTTTCTCTCTTTAGCTGAACTAGCAAGAAGCCTGTAAGGTAAAGATGGCGCCCGCACATAGTTTCGTGCTGCTGGGAAACATGCTCTAGTGTGCAGACGCACACAGCAGGAAGTGCGCGCAAAGAAGCACGCAACCAATAGTGAGTGGAAAGACACGCTTGTCAGACACACAGAAAGTGATGCTGTCACTTTAATTAACTGGTCTATAAAAACTAGCCTGCCCTACAGGAAGCTTGTACTTCCTGTGAACCTGTTTGTCAGATTGCCTGTTGCTCGTTATGACCATTATTGCCATGACTCCTCCTGCTTGCTGCCTGCCCCCTGACCTCAGCCTGGTTACTGGACTATGCCGTGCCTATTGATTTTGTACTACGCTGCCCACCCAGTTTGACCTCTGGCTTCGTCTAACGATCGTGAACTTCCTCTGTACGGTGTCCGGACCACCCACTGGTACTTATGCACCTTGTTGTCCTCCTCACACCCTGTTCCCACTTCCAGGGGGTGCAGGATACGAGACGCAAGAGAAGCCACCTCGTCCTACCAGTCTCACACCAGGTACGTGGTAGTGTCACTTTGCTGCTATAAGCAAATTTTTGCAGTGTTTCAGCCACTGGGGGAACAACGCTACAGATAAAGGTAAGTGTTCTATTTAGCAATCATGTTCCAGGTGCCGTCAGTGACAGGATCGCTCATCTGAAGTGAAAATTAACAGCACTCAACTCAAAAGCGTGAAGTGTTGCCATTTATATTAATCAATTTATTTAATTTTATTAATAAATAATAATTTGTTAATAAAAGCAGCAACACTTCATGCTTTTGAGTTGAGCGCTGGTGATTCTCACTTCGGATGACCCTGCGACACAGCGCCATCCGTGTCATCACTTCGAGCACCACGATCAGTAATGGAATAGGGTAATACGCTGTATGGAGTGCAGGTGACCCACCACAACACTGCAGGGTCGCCCATCTGACATAAGTCCTTAGTCTCTTCCTAACATGTTTTGTCTGCAATTTGTATGGATATTTTTTATTATTATTATTAAAGAATAGGAAGCAGCCATTGCTAAACCCCTCTTTTTAAAAGTTAGTTACCTGGCTGCCATTTTGCCATGACTTCAATATTTTCCAAGTATGTGCTACTGTGGGGGAAGCTGTCCCTCAGAGTAGGCTCTTAGTACATCATCCTAGGCTATGCGTGCTCTATCTAATGCCTTAATTTCTGTGAAAAATGGTGTGGTGGAACCAGAAAAAGAAAGATCCTGGTATCAGAGGACACAACAGGCTACATTTCCAGTCTCAGATTCAAGGCATTTTGTAAAATGAAGATAACTGCAAACACAGCAGTTTGACTAGTAGGGCATCCAGGTGCAGAAGATTAATGTTAAGTGGAAAATAAAAGCCACTCATCTATGACTTAGTTTAAATGCAGCATTTTCCTATCTGACCGGAGTGTACCTTTAAGACTTACTCTATATAAGGCTATAACTGTGCACTGACTCATCCATGAAATGGATTACCTGTCAAACGACATGTTAACATTTAGCTAAGTGGCTTTAAGTGTTCCATGATCCATCTTATAGCTTGTTCTGAAAGAGGGGAAAGTTAGTTAAAGCATAAGTAAATTTAATCTAAGATCCATCTTTCTGATAGCTTTTTAATAAGAATCGATGAGGAGAAGAGAAGGATGGGGAAACGATTGTGTGTTGGCACTTGTGATTTCATTTTTTGTTCTGCAATAAATTGTGAATAAAAAAAGCAGAGTCTGGAAAATCACTACTGGATTGCCATGAGATGAATACAGAACAGTCTTTAAAGAGAAATGAAATTAAAAACACAAGGAAGCTGGTTCAAGAAAGAAAAAAGGCATGTGAAAAGTAAAGTAATCCATGGCAACCCATTAATTAACCTTAGTCCAATAAGGCTACAGTAATCAGAAATCTGGTAACAAACTGCACACTGAATGATATCATTGCCGTTTGTTTTGCTTCATAGAATACATCCTAGGGTAGCTTCCATACTAGATCCAATGATTAGTAGTTGATAGCTCTGCATTTAAATCCCAACTACAGAATTATTTTTTCTGTTAAATGTTCCCAGGTGTTGTTACAAAAATGGCTTCCCTAATCCGGAACCTACCCCATAGTTCCTCTTTTGGCCGCAAGATGTCGTCAGACCTCCAGGTTGAATGACATACAGCGTCACTCAACCCCAGGGACTAAAGAAAGACTGTGAGTGCAAGACATCTTGGCTGTGTCCCCTAAACATGGCGTCTTGCACTTAAAGTATATTAATGCAGACCTCACCTAACGCTTAGGTCATCTTGTCAGCACCGCTCTCAGCATCATCCAGGACCGCCCATTACGGTCCAAGGAAAAGAGAAGACCAAGGAGGAATGGAGGCCTGTGCATCACATGGCCAGCCGCAAGAATTCAGAAAAAGGCAAGTTGAAAAAAGTACAAAATATCATGGGGAGACCTCAAGGGGAGGAGAGGGCTTCGGAGGGGGAGAGCATGGAGCGGGGAAGTGGATTTTTAACAAAGTACAAGCCTGCTTGTGAAAAAGTACAAGCCTGCTTGTGAAAATGACAAATGGAGTCCCAATGTCCATAATAGATACACTTGCAGAAACCTGATCTGTGTCATCGCTCTCAGGGCCATCCATATCTTTGGGTCATGTAGGGGGGTAGCAGGCTAAGCGGCATTAGAAAGGGGGCTGCCGCCCCCTTTCTGTTCTGGCCAGGCATCCCTCTCAGCTTCTGGGAACTTCTTCAGATATGTCACTGCACGGAGCTGAGCAGGACGCACACAACCTCAGTAGGAGTAAATACCAGAAGATAGTATAACAAGATTATCATCATAAATTCTGTATGTGATCGTGCTGGCGGTTCCATTATCTTCTGAATGACAACCCAGTCGCACCAGCCAGACCACATCCTGCGATTCTGCTCATGCAATCGTGTGTCGCGAAACTTTTTTCTAGTGATTGACGTGCGGATGTAACCCCATTAAAATCAATGGGGACATACGGCAACCGCTGTGTGCAACAACACATCGCCCAAGTCTGCACCAGCCCTCAAAGATATCTTGACTGCTCAGAGCTTCTACTCAACTTTTGCTCCAGTTTTGAAAAACCGACCTCCATGGCCGCTCTGAAGCCACAAAATAAAGCTAATGTGGGTGGAGAATTACAGGAGTGACGCAGGTGACTATTCTTGTGAGGTTTTTTTTTAGATAATTGGGAAAAAATAACTGATGTATTTTCCTTTAATAAAAGCATACATTTACAATAAAAATTGATTAGGTAAAGCAAATTGGGTACATTTCACAGGAAGGTCCCAGCCCAACACGTTATAAATCTCGCCCACCACGGCTTGACAGGCTGTTTATCTACCTCAACTGCTCAATAACGGCACTGATTTATTAAAACTGAAGCATAAAATCCTAATTTTACATAAAAAATTAGACCTGGCAGGTAGTTATTAAGCAACAACTCCACTTTATCATGCCGCAATTTCTATATTGGCCTCTGTGTGGCAAGGCGGAATGCTTTATTGATGAACCATGGGCTGAGGTGAAACTGAGGGAGAACAAATAGAAGGACGTAATCGTTTCCTAGAACCCCATTAAGGGGCCGTTCACATCAGTGCCTTTTAAAATGCACATATTTTATGTATGTTTTTACCTATTGTGTTTTAATGTACCAAAATGCACTTTTTTTATTTGCATTTTTGTTGTTTCCATGGATACTTTAGGTCACCGTTTACAGCCAGGAAAACATTTTATATTTACTTTATTCAAAAGTACAGAAAAACACATTACCATTCATTTGTGTGCATTTTAAGGGATTTGGAGATGTTTAAATAAAGTCAAATTGTACAGGGCTCTATTCAAGGTAACCTGTGCTGAGACAAATTGGTAGGCTGCCACAGTCGACCTCCATGTGATAATGCTAGTTGTCTGGCTGTCATGATAATATAATTATATTAACATTTTTCAGGTATCTGACTTAAAGCAAGTGTGCAGCATGTGACGTCAGAATGCTCTTCATATGTGTTTTAGTTCAGTGACTCAGAAGCTAAAGGATCTGCATTACAACCAGGCAACTAGCACTAGAGCAATGGCCGCCTCTCAGATTAGGTTTACATTAAATAAAAGGGCAGCAAACAGAAATGAGCACACATATATGAACTGTGGTAGCAGTGCAAAGTAAATCAAAGTGTACCTAAAACCCAAAATGTTTTTTTGAAATGGAGTAGATTTCACTTTGTGTCTCTAGATTTGACAGGAAGTGTCTCCAAACAGGAAATCTAGACTGCTGCAGCCCCACAGCAAGGGTTAATATTTTTTTTTTAGAGTTCTTCTTAAAAGTCCAGAAGTTGCCTTTATTAAGCACTTTATTGGTATCACATAGGGGGCTAACAATCCCCCTATGCAATATGTGACATGTCCTTCCAGACCCCCAATGTTACCTAGGGACCTCAAAGAAGCTGATAGTCCTTGGCCTTCACGGAGGACAGTGGAACCCGAGGTAGCTGGTGGTGGCGGAGCGGGGGAGCACATTCAGCCGCACCGTATAAGCGATCTGGTGGCTGTATAGCCTGCTTCTAACATTGTAGACTCTTGCAAATAAACTTTTTTACATCGAGGTCCTGGCTGTCGAGTGCAGATTTACATAAATAGTATCTTTATAAGGGCCAGTTCACACCGCAAAGTCCGCGTTCCAATGTGTTCTGCCTCTGGAATGCACTGGAACGCAAGCCCGTCAGCTCCCTGCGTTCAGGGGCAGGAGGGGGTGTGGCGGTGCATTGAAGTCCGCAGTGCGATCGCCCGCACCTGGAGCACAGGCACTAATGTGTGCTTGCAGTATTTTTGCAGATCGCACTGGACTGCAACACAAGCACTAATATGCCTGCATTCTGGGTGCCTGCCGATCGCACTGCAGGTGGGGTGTGTTTCTGCGGTGCCATTTACTTCAATGCATCGCCACACCCCCTCCCAGGGAGCCGGCGGGCTTGCGTTCCAGAGGCCGAACGCATTGGAATGCGGAGTTTGTGGTGCGAACAGTCCCTAAATGTCTGTCTCAACACACATTACACAGGCATGGTACACTGTTGCCACTATCAGGAAACCCTGCCTTGAGAAATCCCATGCAACTGCCACTAAAGTGACCAGCAGCACTGATATGCAGCAAAGGGTGAAAAAGAATGAAAGCAAGTATGTTATTAAAAAAGGTTATTGTTTATGATATACATTCCTTTGACATGCTGAATGTCATTAAATTAGGGTTAACGTGGACTTAACGTTACCCACCCTCTGTGATTACAATGACTGCATCTTTTGTTTAGCGGTTGTATTTTCTATTCATTGCCTTGCTTTAAGGTCTTCAGAAACAATGATAATTATGAAAATGCTATTCAAGCTGCAGTGAACAGAGCTGGCAAAAAGTAACACAAAGTCCGCAGCTCATATTTCTTTGCCAGTTACTGACATTACAAAAAAAGAAAAGGAAAAAATAAATAAATGCCAGCAACACTCGGCATAAATGCAGCTCCCTCTCTATGCACTTAGCATTGTAATGAATAAAAATATGTCACTGTGTTCATCTATGACACTGAACACAATACATTATGAACTGATCTTTGTCTCAGAACAAAAGAGAAACTAAACAGATGAAGCTAACAGTCTTATCATGAACTAACAAAGCACAGTCATCCTGGTCTGTGCGATTTAATGGAACAGCTGAGTTGGACCAAGTAGCCTCACATTTGTATTCGAGCTTCTGCCATAAATATGACTGTTTGTTTTGGGCTGGAACTGGCTCAGACCATTTTATGTGCGGCCAAAACGTCTTAAAAAAAAAAAACAAAGTGGAAACAAAATGTACTCTCAGAGGGTAAAAAAAATCCAAGCCTGTAGTTTCTGTAAATATCACGGCTGAGGTGTAATGTACATCCAATAGATAATTACACAGTAGGCTATTACAGCCTCAAGCATTCACTGCATCTAATGTGTTGCAGTGTTAAAGTGTATTTCCGTTTTTGCAGCCAAATTGGGGTAACGCTTACTTTACATTTGTTACATGTTCCCATTTACATTTCATAGATTAAACAAAAAATAAAAATTGCAACTGACTTTTTTGATGATGTTTCTGCAAACTCCAGGACTAAAAAATCCTGCTTAGTTCTCACTGTCTGGGGGAGTTGGGGGAGTTTTGTTTCAAATATTTAACCCTGTCTGTACTGTATCGGCATATTTAATTATCACTTGTAAACTAGATAAGCAGTGCTGTGTGTCCCAACAAATGTTTAAAGACCGGAAGACATTGGGGGGAATTTATCAAACCTGTAACAACAAAATCTGGAGCAGCTGTGCATGACAACCAATCAGCTTCTCTCTTCAGTTTGCTCAGTTGAGATTTTAAAATGAAAGAGGGAGGCTGATTGGTTGCTGTGCACAGCTGCTCAGGATTTTGTCTGCTCCAGTTTTGATAAATTCCTCCCATTGTATGTTAATATCACTCTCGGTCAGCCCCTTATCAGCTCACAGGCATCTATTCTAACAAGTAAAAGCCTGTATGTCCTGTGTATAATCCTGCTCAAAAACAAATAGCTAAAACGGTAAGAATTTTTAAAAATACTTATTATTATTTTTAGGTATGCTGTGTGCTGTATGCCTTGTGCTTGATTCTGTTTGCAACCAAAATCGGTTTGCGACCACGTTTGTGGGGGTCAGAACGGATTAACCTTATTTACATTGAACCTTAAGGGAAAAAAAATTTCGGTTCACGGCCAATTCGGTTAGCGACCAGAATCGTGGAACGAATTAAGTTCATGAACCGAGGTACCACTGTAGCTCTGATGGTCCTTTCCGATTATGCTTCCTGCAGTTCTCCTTTCAGGCAGAGCCACTAAATCATGTTGAATTGCATTTTAGGATACCTTGTGGGCATTCTGCAGCACCAACTAAAAAAAAAAGTCAACGATGGCATACTTCAAGCGATCACATGTTATGATGAGTGTACTTTAAAGCCATCTGGTGGAATATGACTCACCCATAGGAATGAACTGGGCCACACTGGGCGCCAACAAGTCAAGCCAGCAAATACATTTTCCCTGCACCACTGTGTAGTAACAGGCAGGGCCACACAGTGAAGATTGCTGAAATGGGGAGGTAGGTAAGAATTTAACATCACAGGCTAGGCTACACTGAAGGGTGTTAGGGAATTATTTAAAAGACAAGCTCACTAACAGAAAACAAATCCTAAGGGTATTTACACACTATCTTTAGAGAGCATGAAAAAACATTCAGACTGTGTATTTTAATGTGTATTTTCATTGCATTTCCTATGTGGTTTAGTAACATTCTCTTACATAAAAGACACAATTTAGCTCCCATCATGCAATTTTAATTTCCCAGGATCTATTTGTCAAGCACTTTTCAAGCACATCCACACGTCCCTGTTTACAATGCATTTCCAAAGAGTTCCACTTCAATCATGTCCATTGAATGCACATAAATAGTGCCTAAGAAACACAGCATAACACAAAGAGTTTAGAACACATCAGATGTCTCGGTATATTGACACATTAAAAAAAGAATCTGGAAGTATTTTTAGATGTGTTAAAATGGAATCTGTTGCATGAAATACTCCCAGAAACATCAGTTGTGTGCACACACCCTCGATACTGATGCTTTCCTTCATCTACAATTTCTGAAAACATGGCTTGGAAAATAATGTGTCAATTTACTCCTTGCTGAGCACTGCTGCTACTACCATCCTATCTCCAGGCAATATTATTTCTATTAATAGGGTAGTAGTGCAATTTAGTAGAAAATTAATGTGCAGTGCTTTGGAGCGATCAAGAACTCTTCAAGCGGCCCCAGAATCTAACAGGTTGTCTACCACTACTTTATAAAATACATTTAGATGACATCCTGCTACTCCTGTCTGACCCTCTAGCACAAATCTCCAGAATCCTTGATCTAATCACCCACTATGGGTCCTTTTCGGGCACATTTAGATGTAAGCTAGATGTATACAGCTGTAAATTGCTAGGTTAGAACCCTATCTCTGTCTCATTCATGAATAAACCAGCCACAGGAAAACTCTTTGGCTAACCATAGATGGAACAATGTTTCACCTGATCAAAGGAAGATTCAACTAATAAAATGTGGTACAGACAGGCAAAAATCTTGATGACCCTCAAGACATGGAAACAATGCAAATGATGGCTATCTGGTAATTGGCCAATCCTATGGAAATTCATTGTGAATGGAATTATATGACATATGGAAGAGCAGATTCTTTGCAGATGTAACTGCAATTACCAGCCTGCATAATCATACACAGCTATAACCACTCTCATTAACAACTGTATGCTGAGAATACTTCTTCTGTTAATGCCTTGCTAGATTACTGTATTATAGACATGTGCGATTCGTTTCGTTCCGAA
This sequence comes from Nanorana parkeri, assembly GCF_000935625.1. Taxonomy (NCBI): domain Eukaryota; kingdom Metazoa; phylum Chordata; class Amphibia; order Anura; family Dicroglossidae; genus Nanorana; species Nanorana parkeri. The sequence continues at coordinate 23,835 of NW_017307633.1, forward strand.
TCGAAATTCGGACGAATTTTCGTAAATTCGGACATTTGGATGTATCCGAATTCCGAATTACAGACATAACGAATGCAAACGAATCCGAATTTCCATTTCCGAAATTCGGTAGCGTTCGCACGAACGTAAGAAGCATCTCTGGTGGGCTCTGCAGGGTCTCAGGATGCAAAGCCCACCATAGACCCCGCAGAGCCCACCCTATGGTCTATACACTTTAGAGCCCACCACAGATCCAGCAAAGCCCCCCCTGAGACCCTGCAGAGCCCACCACAGATGGTGCAAAGCCACCCTGAGACCCTGCAGAGCCCACCACAGATGCTGCAAAGCCCCCCTGAGAACCTGCAGAGCCCACCACAGACCCTACAGAGCCCACCAGAAATTCTGCACAGCCCACCTGAGACGCTGCAGAGCACACCTGAGACTGTCGGGTGTGATGTGCAGAATCTATGCTGTGCTCTGCAGGGTCCCTTTACCAGCACAGTGTGATCCTCTTACCTGCATCTGCTGTCTCGAGCTGCTCGCTGCTGGACCTGGCCTCCTTCACCACTGTGCCAGACCAGTGCTGCTCCTCCTGTTGCAAGCACGTCAAGAAATTAGGAATATCCCTCTACAGGAGCCCCAGGTAGAAATTACAATCTGACAAGGATTCTATCCATTTCCAGCTCTTTACAGAATTAAGAAAAAGAAGTTGGGGTAGGACACTTTAATTCTAAGGCAATCTTTAGTTATCTCTTCTTAAAGAAGAATGGGTAAACATGTTTAAAAAAATTAACCCTTGCAGTGGGGCTACTTCTGCACTGCAAGGGTTAAGTGTTCATTTTAGCCTAGGGTCAAAAATAACAAAGTTATACTCACCTGATCCTCCGAGACAGCTTGCTATTAGACTGGTCCTTGGGGCCTCTCTCCCCCTCCACTGCTGCGGTCTAAGGTCCCTGAATCATCGGCTGGCTTGAAAGGTTTGGGTGAGTATAACTTTTTTTATTTTTAACCCTAGGCAAAAATGAGCACGTAACCCTTTCAATGTAGCCTCACTGCAAGGGTTATTCAAATTTTTACCTGTAGTTCTTCTTCATATCTTAGGTCCCCTCAGCTACCATTTGGTTATAGCAACTTCTGATTCCATTCAAGTCCTTATCCCATTCTAAGCCCTAATGAAGGGGGAGTTGTGTTGGCCCTGAAACATGTTGGATGTTTTTGTTTAATTAAATTATGAATAATTAAAAGGCATCTTTGGACTCTTTCCCCTTTTAGTTTTTCGCCCATTATTTCTATACTTATAAACATCAGATGACAGTCTTAAATCTATGTTTCTGAATAGCTCTGGGGAGGGTATAAAGCCTATAGCGCAGCCAAGTGTGAATCCATCCTAAGTATTTTGAAATATAAAAGGCAAGTAAGAATGTGATTGGTATTTCTGAAAGAAAAAAAAATTCTGCATCTGTGTCAACACATTCTAGAAAGATGTTAAAAATATATATTGTTATACGCTACAAAAAACTATGAAAATATTAATTTATTCACGTAATACAGTCAACCCAAAGCAGCAGAAGAGCTCAAATATAATTACCAAGCATATTATTTGTGAATGTTTAACAGAGAGGCTAGACTTGCTTAGATGTTTTACACATATCAGGCTATGAATTCTGAAGATGTTTTCAGCCTGCCACGCAGCGTCAGGAGTTGCAGTAATTATCGGTTATTTCCATGTCATGCAGTGTGTTACATTTCGAAGGGGTCAGCGGCATGGCACATACTCCTCTCCGGCTCTCTGTGCCATGCCGCTAATGAGCAGCTTTCCCTGCATCTCTGGCAGAGCAGACTGAGAATCCTATTTAAACCTATGAGCCCGACTTTAGCAGCTGAAAGTATATGGCAGAGGGTGTCAGGTGCGGGCAGCAGCTGCCAGCCTCATCCCTGGGTGAATTGTATTACTTGCTTCACTGCAAAAGATCATTTTCAAGCTTAGAACAAAAGGCAGAGTACACTATTGTAGAATAAGCAGATAAAATGCACAACTCCATTGCAGTGATTTACATCCTCCATCTATAAATCCCAGCTGTTCATCATGGAAATAGACCCATCAGCTTAGTGGCCTTATTCAAGTTTAAAAGGAACTTGTCGAGGTGGGTTTTACATGGCGCTGCTGACACAATATTCTAGCAGTGGAGACTCCCATTGCTTGCCTGGAATGACTGCTATTCCTGGGACAGCTAGATCTCTGTTGCAGGGAGGTTATAGAGGTGACCTCTGCCCGGAACTAAAACTTGTGAGGATAATGACAGCCTCCAGTGCTGAGTGAAAGTCTTGTATGGGGCAGATAACATCCCTCCTAACTCTTAAAGGAGAACTATGGGGTCAGGGCTTTTCCCCATAGTTCTCTTAAGGGAACTATGTATACCGCGAGCAGTATACTGCCTGGATCCACCCAGCTGCGGGATTGATAGATGGCTCTGCCTATCAAGAGGCAGAGCCAGCTGTGTCCTCCCCCGTCCGTTTCGCCAGTCAGCGCTGGAGGATCAGACAGGGGATGGGGGAAAGTAAAGTACGGTAAATGCTCTTTTGGGGCTTGTTCTGACTATTGCATTGTTCACCTTGCAGATTGACGTGCCTTGCAGTGCAATGGAGTAAATGGGCCCTTAGACAGTTGCCATGGTGCACCTATACCTATTGGAAGATTTACCCTCTATTCCTGTTCTAGTGACAAATTAAAATGTTAGCTTTTCTCTCACCCTAAGTCTTAGTGAAAATATTCACAAGGACAAATATAGAGGGTAAACCTTTCCAGTAGAGTAGAGACACAGATGACAATTATACCTTGGGATGGTGGATTGATGGTGCTGAACTCTATGGTTCTCCTGTTAGACTTGTTCTCTGGTTACTGGCCTGGCAGTTTCCACACACCAAAGGATTCCCACAATTCTCTTAGTTTGTAGTGTAAAACAATGATTTGACATAGAAGCGCCACATCATAATTATAACCTAACAGGGGTTCTAACCTTTACACTTTAGGAAAAGCTAAAAAAAAAAAGTTATTGGTTTTCAATACACTTCAATTGAGCTTGTATTCAGGAAACGTTGCAGCTGTGATGGTATCAGAAAGTCCACTCACCCAATTTACTAACTGAAATTCTGTACTGCTGACCTGTAGCCACCCCAGTAAAGCTATATTTATATTTCTTGTGCCAAATGATCTTGTGAAATGTATTTGTGAATTCAAAGGCTTTGCATTGAGGGCAACTATAGTGAATGTGCTCTGTTATTACCAAGAAATTAATTACTATTGTAGTAGTCTATTACCACGGGGAAAAGCAAGGCAGAGCTGCATTACAAAGTAAAAGCTGCTCTACCCACTTCAAGCCAAATTCACAAATGGAACCTTGGTGCCTGGAAAGGTCTCTGCTGGACTCCAACAACTGCTTACATGTACAAACCAGCACCCGATATAGCGATCAAACCAACATATCCCTTATTTCATAATGGCATAAACATATGCTGTTTTTTATGCCATTTTGAAATAAAGATGTGTTGGGATGGTTGCTATATCAGGTGCCGGTTTTTACATGTAGGCAGAATTGCATTACATGGCTGCAGAGGCTTACAGGAAATCCCAATGATGTCAGAGATTCATCTTTAAAAGGAGAACTATGAGGTGAGTGCTTTTCACTCACCTCATAGTTCTAGCCGACCTGTGACAATGAGACTGTCACAGGTCGGCTCAGTAGATCGGGAGGTGAGCGAACACATACCGACGTTCGCTCACCTCTCGATCCTGTGACGGCTCTCTGCCGTGACAGGGGAGGGGCTGGATTCCCCCCTCCCCCCTCCGATCCACCAGCGCTGACTGGTGGGTCGGACGGGGGGGGGGGCGGGGACAGTTGGCTCTGCCTCACAATTGTCGGGATCCGCTTCAGCTGCGGCGTCTCAGTATACCGCGAGCTACAGCTGACGGTATACTGAGCCTAGGGTGATGGGAGGATGCTAGTTTGTGTCCTCCCGTTACCCTAAGGAGAACGTTGGGGAAAAGACTTAACCCCATAGTTCTCCTTTAACTACAAAAAAGAACTTACTTTGTGCAAAAGAGTACTGCTATTAAATGGTCTGTTGCAGTGTAGCAACATGGAAAGAGCATGATCATTTTGGTGCTGGACCCCAGATATCACTGAAAGACGGTGGTTCCCGTTCTGTAACTGAGACTGGCCACTTTTTTTTAAATGGTCCTGGAACAAAGAAAGTGAAATAGCAGGGGCCTTTTAAAACAGGACCCAGTCTCCAGTGGTTAGCTCACATAATTCTCTGCTGTGCAAGCTCTTCTCTCTGTGTATGAGAGACAGCAAGGAGGCATGAGGTGGATAAGACCAAGAATGCCTCTTCTCTGCTTTTACATTCTGACCAAATGGGGTCCTAGATCACCAAGACTACTGGTAAAATTGAAATGTTAATAGTGGGATTGATTGTCTGTTCACTACAGCCACCACCAAATACAAAATACCTAGGCAAGAAAGGCTTTTCATTTTTGCCAGAAATGTAGCTATAAAGAAAGACCTTAGCTCATTTGTTTGAGATAAGAATGATGGAAGCATTCAGAGCTCAAATTACACTCAACTTTGCAGCCACTAAAAAAAATATAAAGGAGCAATGGAAGAAATGAAAGATAGCACAGGGTACTGCAGCAGGGCATTGGTGGACCTGTTGGACCCATAGGGGCACAGCTCTGGGTCATAGGTAAATATTTGGCTAGGCTTTCTGCTTTTACTGAATGCTTCTAATATGGCACTACCATAAACAAATGCAAAAAAACAGAATATTTTTACAATTAGCAATAACACATCATGGTTAATTTTTTTCTCCAAGTAATGGTATCAATTTAAGACCAATGTCCAGTATATACCTTAGAGTCTGGACATTGCCAGAAGGCCACGATGCTAGCCCACTCCGTTCCCCGTACTGGGTTTTGGGATTGCTGAAATCTACCTATGACAAATCAGTGGCATAGGACAACAAACGAGAGCAGGAAGAAAGATACCAGCATACTGTGTCGGAATCCCATTAACACTTAAGTAGTTTCCTAATTATAAAAGTAATTAAAGACATGTTTGTATAGCATTCTTATCGTGAAATGGGAACAATTTGTGATGCAAATGAAAAGAAGAAACTGTTGAATGGAGATGTCTTAATCTAAAAGCCAGTCTGTGATACTGGCACAATTTTAATTAAAATGCCCTTTTTTTGATGCTTTGCAATCTCAGTCTAAATAAAAAGCTTTGAATATTGCCACATCTGCTGGTGTGACAATTCACTTAACAAGCACAGTTACTAATCATGTTTTGATGGAAAATTCACATACTGGTAAAAACATTGTTCCATTTTCTGCTTTTTAACCAATTGTTCTACTACCCCCGTAGTCAAATATAAATCAACTGACTTTAAAGAGAACCAACTAAAAAAAAAAAGATGGTTCAATGGCTGCCATGCTGTCTTCAGTACTTTGAGTCACTACCTCTGAACAAGCATGTTGATAAGGAGTTCTGAATGTACATCAAACATCTTAATCTACAGTGTGAAAAAGAAAGTATACCTTCTTTAAACTTTATGGTTTTACGCATCAGGACATAATAAAAATCATCTAGTTCTTAGCCGGTCTTAAAATTGGGTAAATAAAACCTCAGATGAACAACAACCCATTCCATATTACACCTTTTCATTATTTATTTTACAAAGATAAAGGCAAAATGGAGAAGTTATGTGTGAAAAACTAAGTACACCCTTACTGCTCCCATAGGAATTAAAAGGTGTCCATACACTGCTCGATTCTCGTACGAGAATCGGGCAAAATCCCGCGATCGTACGAGAATCGAGCAGTGTGAACGAAGACATGCGACCGTTTCTACTGTACGGTCGCACGTCTTTTGTCGAACCAACATGCTCGAAAACCCGCTGAGAATCGTACGATTGTCGGCAGGTTTCTAGCCTGCTCGTCCGATAGCTGCCGAACGGGCCGGTGTGCGCACGCGCACACTGCCCGTTCTGCATTGCGGTCATCGGAAGCCCGCCCCTCAGCGGGGCGGTCTTTCGATGATCTCAAGTACGTTCTGCCTGTCCAAGGTGGGCAGATCATACGAGCTTTCAATAAGCATACGACCATCGCAAGACAAAAGTCTTGCGATGGTCGTAAGGTGTATGGGCACCTTTAGAGGCTAAGTAACAACCAGGTGCTGCTAATCAAATGCCCTTGATTAACTGATCATCAGCAAGTGTGACCATCTCTATAGAAAGAGACTAAACAAGTATGGTTTGTTTGGAAGGGTTGCCAGGAGAAAGCCTCTTCTCTCTAAAAACAACATGTCAGCACAGCTTAGGGTTTGCAAAATTGCATCTCAACAAACCACAAGACTTCTGGAACAATGTCCTTTGGACAGACAAGACCATAGTGGAGATGTTTGGCCGTAAGGCACAGTGCTACGTTTGCTGAAAACCAAACAGAGCATATCAGCACAAATATGGATGGGACTGTTTGGTTGCTAACAGGTGTAATATAAAGAATTCACTTCTTCTTTAGTATGTCACCTTCACTGACCTATTTTTACATCTCTGCAAAATGATACAAATCTATTTAACACTCCAAGCCACTTTTATTATCTCCTTGACAATGTGGGGTATGACTTGCAGAAGGTCGTAGCGGTGACCGCTAAGGTCTAAGTGATTAAAATGCAGATAATAATTGGCAAAAAGGGAAACCTTTTCTAAAGCTGCATAAAACTGTACAAAAAGAAATATACATCTTCATCCAGGGTATATATAACCTGCTGCCCTACAGAAAGCTAAGCAAAGGAACTCCTTAAAAACTTTGTTCATCAATAAAGTGAACTTCTCCTTTACCATGAATGCAAACATAGGCTGCCTTAATCATCCACTCTATCAGTTGTTTAAAACCTACTCTTCACTGCCCCAAAATGCACAACCTAACCTGAGTAAATAGCACTGTGACTGATTTGGAAAATTCAGGTTTTTTTTAAGTGTCAATATTTCATATCCATCTCTAACCACTTCTACAGGTTGCTGACATATGTAGATTTATCAACAAGTGTGAAGGGAGAAGCACTAGACTTATTAGGTCTAGAAATAGTTTGTAGTGCTTGTTACAAAGCCAACCAGTTTTTCTAATGGATTCCATTAATCGGGGCTTTAAAAAGTTGCTCCTAGACCTAGCCTGGGGGTGGGATGCAGTGACGGAACTACCGCCGGTGCAGGCGGTGCGGGCACCCGGGGCCTCAGGCTCTGGGGGGCCCAGCAAGTTGCCGGCCGCCGGATCGTTATCCAGCGCGCGGCAGGCCCCTGGTCTCTCCGCCGGGAGTGTCGGATCATCCGTTCATCCGACACTCCCGGCCAGTGTTGTAGCGAGGGGGGGCCGGGGGGGACCGCTGACCTGCGGCATCAGACGCGGCTCTGTATTCGGCCGCTCCTCTAGTGGTTCCTCTGCAGGCCCCTGCGGTCTGTCCTCTACAATGCCTGTTTAGAAGGCTGCGTCTGCCTGATCCAGCTAGTATGCGATTCGGGCTGGCTGGATCAGGCAGAAGCGGCCCTCTAAACAGGCACTGTAGAGGACAGACCGCAGGGGCCTGCAGAGGACCCACTAGAGGTCACCTGATTACAGAGCCGCGTCTGATGCGTGCGGGCGGGCTGAGATGGCAGATGGAGAGGGACAGAAAAAAAGAGTACAGGAGGGGGACCCGGGTGCAGATGGCAGAGGTATGGAGCAGCTGCGGCCACAACAGACCCCCCCAACCAGGAAGCCCCCACGGACCGCCAGGCTAAGGTAAGGTGACATTTTTAACATATAAAAAAAATTTTTTTTTTTTTCAATAAAACATCCCCATGATCCGATCCGCCGACAAGCGCAGTGTTCCTCCTCTCACGCTGCCAGAATATGCATACAGAGCGTGTCGGTTACTATTTAAACCGGCGCGCTGTGTGCAGCTTCTGAGAAGATACGCTATTAGCGCAGCCGGCTTCATCGCTATGCTAATAGCGTATCTTCTCAGAAGCTGCACACAGCGCGCCGGTTTAAATAGTAACCAGCACACGCTCTGTATGCATATTCTGACAGCGTGAGAGACGGGAGTCTGCGCTTGTTGGTCGTTCCAGGGATCAGGTGAGTATTAAAGGGTTATTAAACACTCCGGATATTTTTGCATATATATAAGGCTAGCAAGCAGTAGATATATGCAAAAAGTTTATTTTTTTTAAAACAAAACGTTTTAACAGCGGTTTATACTCACCCCGTTTTTGCCGCGCGCTCCTGTCTGAAAACCCGAAACTGCTCGGGCGGCCACAAAGCATCTTGGGGCGGGCGCATGCGCAGTGCGGATTTTCGGGCGGGAGACGAGGAGAGACGCAAGGTAAGTATACGGACGCATGCACCTGCATGCAGACACTGTGGGACAGGAAGTGCCAGCAATGACAGAGGAGTCAGCGCTGGATCGGAGACCCGCCGCACCGCTGGAGGGACAGATGAAAACATCAGGAAAGAAGATCGGATTAAGAGACATCAGTGAAGGTAAGTGCTAACATTAACATTGGGTGGAGAGATAAAAAAAAATTACTTTAATGTCACTTTAACCACTTCCAGCCCGCACTACATCTATAGACGGCGGCCCGCAGAAGTGGTTAAAACAAGAACACGGCTGCTCTTGGTACCGCTTTTAACAGCAGGCGATTGCTGTATGACTTACAACCAATCGCCTGCTGAGGACTACAAATCTCAGCAGTACTTTATACAGAAATGCTATTGTTATATAAAGTATTGCTGGGATGTGTAGTCCTCTATAGCCTGTGCCATTCTGTATTGCTGTAAATATTAGGGCTGCACCATATATTGGCCGCCAAAACATATTGGCCGAAAATGGCACTTTTGGCATAATGCCGAAAGTGCCATTTTTCTGCTGCTACAGCGGTGCATGCGTGCTTTCTTTTTTCCCCGCTGGACGCTGCTCCGTCTCCCAGCGGGGAGGAGAGAAAGTGACAGCTGGCCAAGCGCTGCGGAAGGAGAGCGCTGTGTTTGTGGGGTTTTTTTGGGGGGGAGGGGGTGCCCAAAAAAAAAATCTTGCACCAGGGCCCTTTGTTCCTTAGCTCCGCCACTGGTGGGATGTACAAGGTTGGAGAAGCTGACTAGGCCTGAAGCCTCGAGGAGGCAACATGTGGACCCAGGTGGGGTCTGGAACTATCTGGGGAGGAGAATCAGAGGAGCCCTATGAATGATGGAGGTGACAGGAAGGCCAGGATGGCTTCAGGATCAAGTCTGGTGTCTCTCCCAGGGAAGATCTTATGCACGCCACTATTCAGCTGTTGTTCTACTGCACACTGTCATCCTTTGTTCTAGTAAAGTATTTCTATACTGTGGAAGCCTAAAGGGATTGGTGAGTCTGGAATCTATTTTTGTCATGGATGTCTGAAGCCCTGTACCCTCTTTCCCAGGTCGCCTATTCTTCAATAAAGCATTCTAAAAAGTCCTTAAAGTGATTGGCACCAAATTTGTTGTTCACATCCCACAACCTGGCTGAGGCTCCACCCCTGAGAGTGAAATGTCAGCCCTCCCTACCTTTTGGGTGTCCACCTCAGGCCTTCGGGGGTCAGGGGGGCGCTACACATTTTTTTTAGTTTGCAAACTGTGATGTTCAGAGTAGAAGTAAGTTTTCAGGGTCTCCATATTATAGGTTTTGATGTAAAGCAGCCACATGGTGTGTCCTGCACTATGCTGCAGTAAAGGCTCTCTGTGTAAGCAGTGATCTCTCTGCAGTGGTATGGCACACCCACTCCAGAGGGGTGTGTCGGTCCATTGCACAGAGGCCACTGCTTCAACACAGAGCTTTTACTGCAGCATGGTGCAGAATGCTGGATTTTCTACTCTACATACTGTTTTCCCGCACAACTAATTTATATAAAGCATTTGACTTTAAGTCTATCTGCCTGGATTAATGTTACAATGGAATACCAAATTTCATCTGACTACGGGTTAAATCGAATAATTACCCAGAATTTCTCAGCATTCTCATTTAAACAGAAGACAGAACACCTTAGAGGTTTCCTAAAAATATTTTCTACATTATTTAAATGCTGCAGTAGATTTTCTTCAAAATCTGGGTATCAGTGGTGCCTACTGTAGGGCTACTCATATTTTCATGGTTTTACTGTATGCTACAAATGTATTGATATGTCCCATATTCCCCAGGGGCTCTGCAGTATCTGTCAGCTTTAGAAAAATGTGTAGCAGTTATTCAGCCAGTACTCTCTTCCCATTCTGTCTTCACTATATTACTTAACCTCCCTTTTAACCTTGGCTTCAGTGTAAGTTATAAAGCAATCTATAATCCTGCTATTTATTTATTTTTCTCGGAGCCGGACACTGCAAAGTATTAAATATCCTGTATGACTGAATAAAACATTTAAATGGTGTGAAAATATAATGAAAGTCAGCACAGCGCAGCACAAAAGGGCACTGCTGCAGTATAACAATGATGAATCAAATACCACTCTGATTGTTTTCAGTACTACATTTAAACAAAACAAAAAAAAACATATTTAAGTTTCAATAATGAAATTATTTTTTTTCCACACGGGGCATGGTGGTCACAAAGGAACTGTGACAGTCATATGTTGGTGTATGACATCAGGGCATACATAATAGGAGTGGGGCCATATGAAAAAATATATAAATTTGCTTCCCTGGATCTTCAAGAGCTTCACGTTTAATCACCAAGAGCTTCACGTTTAAAGAGTAACTCCACGATTGTTGAGAAAAATCAATCCTCTCTGAGTGATCAATGTATATTGGAAGGATTATAACAAACTTTATTGCAGATTCTTACCTGTTTCTGTTCTAAAGAAAAAGCTGTTTGTTCCAGCATGTCCTTTCCAGACTGACCCCTGAATGGGAGGGTGAGGTTCATTATAACCAGCTGCTGGACTTTCTATGTTGTAAAGGTAAAAGTTGCAGTGTCAGCATCCCTTTAGTTGTAATTAATCCTAAGGGACTATCTCACCAAAAATGAAATTCCTGTTGCAAGGGATGCCAAAAATTTTACCTGTATCTTAGTACAGACTTCTGTTAAAATACCTCAGTCAATCACAGAAGCAGGAAGTGACATTTCTGGGGGTGTTCTGTACACCAATTGTGTACTGAACACCTCCAGGTCACCATATTGCACTTGTTTGACAGATTTAGAAAAGTACAGTGGCTGGAGTATTACATGTTATTGTCATTTTAAATAATATTTAATTACAAAATGGCAATTATATATGCTATATTCGTTTATTTATTTTTAAATGGAGTTTTCCTTTTTAATCTTGAAATATAGCTCCTTTATTATCATCCAGAAACAACACTACGGCATCAAAAACTCCATTGTTACATATTAGCAACATTTCAGTCCACATCCAGCACCAATTCAGAGATGATTTGAGGATTTACAGTCCGAGTGATACGTAAATAAGATACGTCTGTGAAGGTTCTCATTCATCCAGGTCATGGTATATCTGTAAAGAATAAGTCAAGGCAACTAGACTTGCTGTATTTTTCTTGAAGACTCAGGGCCTGTTCACACGACGTCCGTTTTTTGTACTGACCTGATCCGTACGCTCCTGCACTAAATATGCATCCCAATGTTTCCCTATGTGTTTTATGGGCTACAGTTCTCACGTGCGCAGTCCGTTCAGGTTACGACAGAAAAAATACTGCATGTCACATTTTGTCTGGTCAGGAAACAGTCAGGAAAAGCACAAATGCAGCAAAAACGCAACGAAAATGGAACGCAATGCAGCTAAGCAAAAAATAAAAATTATTCTTGCTCCACTTTTTATGATGTCAGAGGCAGTCAGAGTGGGAGATAGACAGACAGGTTGAGGTAGAGGTAAAGACATGAACTGCAAACATTTTGAACATGCCCATTACCTTTCCATGGACATACGAGTAAAAGGAAAAAATTTATCCGGGTGAGCTCGCAAATCCTCATATAAACTCCAGAACTGACCCTTGGAGTCCCGGAGCCTAAAGATCGGGTGTACCCAATAACGACGTCTCCTGCGAGCTCATTCTCTGCAGATTGCTGTAGCCAGCACCATCAACATGCCTGCAAACATGTGATACATGTCTGATCACCAGCTTTACATACACAAAGGGAAGTAGATGTTACGAGAGGGCGGAAGTGACCTCAGAGGAAGAATCTGCATACTGAACTGTCATCATAAGGACCAAAAAACGCGTCAAAAACGCACTGCATGAGTAGCACCGCGTCTGCAGATCCGCACCTGATCCGGACCTGAAAATCATGTAAACAGGCCCTCATTCATTCTGAATTGAGAAAGCTGGTTGGATGACCAGTGAAACGTCTTCAACAAAAATACAGAAAGTCCAGTTGCCTTAACTTATTCTTTACATATATAAATACGATACATTTTTAATAGTTAAGGTACTTGAATGCATTTTTAGATTTAACTCCTGAGTTTAGTGTAACTTTAATATTATAGTCTATAACAGTTTTATGATAGTCAGGGTTCATCAAATACCATGTAGAACAGATCCATTATTTAGAAGTGCCCCTTGACATATGCAGATATCTTTTACATGTATTGATATTGGATCAATATTGATCATGATATTGATATTGGGGCAATATAATATGATTAAACAGCTACAGTGTAAACCTTGATACTTAGATCTTACTTATAGTTAGCTTAAACTGATTGCCTGCGAGAAAGAATGCATTGCAGTATTTCAAAAAATGGGTTTTGGTTCTTTTTGCAACTCAACTAATCCCCAATTGGTTTTCCTTTATGATTTATTTTACATTATGGAATGAGAACTGAGTCTCTTTGGTTAAGAGGAAATTAATCAAAATTTACTCAGAGAGATCTCCAAACTCAAGTCCCAAAGAAGCATAGGGAATCCCTAGGAAACTCATGCCAACTGTGTCCATCCCTAACTAAATTATCACTTGTTTACAGTGAAATTCCAGGCTAAACTGTTTTCAGGTTTGGAGTAGAGGGAGTGTCAGGTTTTCTATTGCTGTGTTTCCGTTTGGGCGATTCATTCTGTTTCTTCTGTTCTGAAGACCAATGACGCTGGGACACAGCATAAGTGAAAATCTAAAATGTTATGCCTATCACTAAAACAGAAGGATAAGGAAAATCTTAAAATGTAGACAACTCGTTTCCCTTGATGTCCGTCCAAAGTAGGACCTCTAATTGCTTGGGGTTATCTCCTTTTACTTGTTTTATATCCAGAACAAGGAGCTGCCCGCAAGAAATTTCCCCACTGGGGGCACCGAAAGCAGTAAAAATCCAAACCCTTCCCAACTCTATAGAAAACCAGAAAAATGTTTGGACTGGAGTTTAGCTTTAAATAGTACAGCTACAAAATGTACAGTATAAACATCGATGACTTTGTACCAAACATTTTACCATAGACAGGACACTGATGCTAAGCTTGTAATTAAACATCCAATGTCCTTCACTTAGCTGTCCAGAGCACATGATGATACATTGGATAATTAAAATTCCCTCAGACACTATCAGTATGAATAGAGTTTAATTTAACATGACAAGTCAGTGTCTCATGTTACCCTTCTTGGCACATCAAAGTCACAAGTTGTTTTCTGATGTACATTTCTTTTACTATATGCATTTCTTCTAAATGTACAAATTATATGTTTTTACCAAAAGAAGGTAATTTGCAGAGTTTATGCCATTAAATACATACAGCAATTAACTACAGCAAAGAAAATCTTAATTAGTATTACTTCTTTTTATTATCATTTTTCTTTTGAAGTGACATTAAAGCCACCCCCCCCCCCCATGCTGCTGAAAGCACTTACCTTATTTGATGCCTCTTGATCCCTTGATCCAATCATCTTCTTCCTACCACTCATTTCCGACAGTCCCTCCAGCGCTGGTGCTGGTTTCTGATCCACCGCAGACTCCTCAGGTCTCACGGTGTCTGTCCGACACGCGCGCTCCCGACTGTCCGGCTGCCCTGCTGCGTCCATTGAGTTTCATTTTCTCTCCTCTCCCCTCCGCTCTACTGCGCATACACCTGCACACCTCTTCAAGCCATTTAGGAGCCGAGAGTGCCTTAGTCGGGGACGAGCGGCTCTGGAAATGGTAAGTAAGTAATTAGGTATTTGCCTAATTTTTTATATTTTTAATCATGGCGCATATATTTATTGCCTGCTAGTAGTAGATATATGTTTAAAAAAAACCGAAAGACTTGAATTATACTTTAAAGCGTATCTAAACTAAAAAGCAATTTGTGATATTTTGCAGTTTACTAATCTCTAAATGTGGCTGCTGCATTAGTTTGTCCTGGCTTTTTTTCTTTTATTTTCACCTAGTGATCCTGCCAGTAGCACACTTCCTGCTTCAGGTTGGCTCCACTCTATGGAGGAGAAAAAGAGCCATCCCTGGACAGCAGCATTGTCAACCTGAGGATTGGGTAGTGTTAGATGGAGTTGACTAGCAAATTGAAGCCAAACTCCAGCCAACAGTTTTAAGGCAGTTACAGTAACAATGTCTTTCATTTTGGGAAAAAAGTTTCCTTAAGTGAATAAAAACAAACCCATTTAAGCGCCCTGTCAGTGTTAAATGGTTTATATCAACACTCTATCTGCCACGTTAGCTGGACAGTTTAGTATGTTCAAAGAAGTTGAAAAAATATCAGACTTACTGGTAGGATCTCCTTGTGAAAATAAATTAAAAAGGTTTGAAAAAATAAAACTAATGCAGCCACCACATCTAAGAATTGGTAAGCTGCAATATATTCATTTATTTTTGCTTTTGGGTTCAGATACACTTTAAAGTGGACCTGTACCCCCTTTCACGGAAAAGCACATCAGCGTGCAGCTTTGCGTGCCGCTATAAAATCATATTACGTTCATTAATCATTTTTTTTTCATTTTCTTATAAAAAAGTTCATCCACTTCCTGGTCCACTTTGGCACAAATTTTGTAATCTGTGCCCAAACACTGCATCCTGGGAAGGTTACATCAGCAGAGCATTGCTGGGAAATCTCATCTGTATTCTCACAAGAAAAAAAAAATTCTCCCTTGAGATTATGTGCATGTTCACATGTCCTAGTCACATGTGCCAGAGTTCCAGGAAGTAAAGGGAGATGGATTAATCTACCCTGGACTAAAAATGGACACTGTCAAAAGACTGGGGAAGAAAAGAGAAATAAGATGTGCACAGAATACAATTATCTAGAAGTATTTGTTTGTAAATTGTCATTACTAAACATTCCTAAAGGTGCCTTTCTAATATATGGGTAAAGTTCCTCTTTAAGGACATAACATGGGGAAGTCACTATAAACACTTAGGGAACACCATGGAGATATCTACGCTGGATTTTTTTAAAGGGATGTCTAAAACTGGTACACCACAATGGGTGGATGCTGAAGGGTCGTGTCACTTACATATCCTGGAGAGTCTGTCTACAAGAGCTCCCCAAAGTTATGTTGCCACCACCCCCATCCCCAAATTATTACTTCATCTGCTTTACTCTCTGCAATGTAAGATGAATATAAGGGGGCAGAAATCCACTCTCCTGGTACTGATTAGGTAGAGATCACACAACTGCTATTACTGTGACATATATAAAAAATAAGTGGTAGGGTGTAGGGGGAACAAATGAGAATTAGCTAAAGATTTGAAGACCCTTTTACTTGTGAGAATTATGTTGTTCCTTCTCGGACTCAAGGTTTCTCACACTGTGCCACAGTACAGACTGTGTTTTATTAAAGAGCAACTGAATCCAAAAGTTGTTTTTTTTTAGCACTGGATAGAGTGGAGAGGGATAACAACAGCTGTCAGGCTTTTTAATGCAGTCTGTGTCCCCATTAGGGAGATTCACCCTCTCTATTTGTCCTGGTGACCCTTATCACTGAAAGTGAAAAAAAATCCCAAATTTTAGGTTCTCATTAGAACAGGAATAGAGGGGAAATCTTCCAATGGGGACACTAATTCTGGTGACCCTGCTGACCACCAGAGATTTTCCTCACTTTTGAGGGATTTCTTTTGATTTTTGGCTATTGGACAGGAAGTGAAATGAACTCTCCCCAGTGGAACACAGATGGCAAAAAGTGACAGAGGTTATGACCCTACCTCACTCTATCCAAAGCTAAAAAACTAGAAACATTTTGGCTTTGGTTCTACATGCAGTACCAAAGCCTAGGGACAGAAAGCCACGCCTTGGCTCCTTGTTCCTTCTGCCTCCATGCTACTTGATTGAGAGCAGCTGGAGGCTGCCTTCCCATGTGACCAGCCCCATGTGATGTTGCCAGCCTGCAATCTCCCCGACAGGAAGTTCGGGGAAGCAACACTGAAGCAAAAGGGCATGACGGCACAAAGTGGCCTTGTAACACATAAACTGTGAGTGATTGGGCACAAATATAAACAATTTAGCAGAAGGTAAGATTGGTTCATCAGAGCGTATTCTGTGAGAGTTTAATACCACTTTAGGTATGATATAAAATGAAACTGGGATATGCGATTCAGATTTAATGAAACCACCTCTATTATTCTTGGAAGCTGCACCCAGAGGTCCACGGTTTAGGGTCATCTTACCTAAACCAAAATTCTCAACAGTTATACCTTGCAATTATCCAAACAGATACAAACAAGTTGAAAGCTCATTAAAATAAAACTCCAAGTTCTCTGTCTACAGTCAAGAGTAATAATACATTTAGGCAATGAAGTATTTGAAATGTCTATATTTCACATCAACAAAAAGTAAAAATAGTGGCAGTGCCTACTCTGTGCACTGTTAAGCCCAAGGAAGAGGTCCCTATGTGGGTGGATGTCACAGTGTGCTGATGTTCCCGAAACCAAACAATAGAGGTAAGCAATTGTACAAAACAGCATTCTGTGAAATATATGATCACCACCTTTATGCTTTGCACCCAGGTGTGAGTAGATTAAAGTATATACAATTCCTTTTGCATTACTGTTGACGTTTTTATATGTTTTAGTTGGGTAATTAGCCATTTGGCAGGAGCTGCCCTATTAATTTCTTAGGAAGTTCATGAAATTTCTTTCTGCAAAAAAAAAAAAAAACAATAACTTTGTTTCACACAGTGTGCCGATATAAAATGCAATACTGCTATGCAAATACTGACTAGGATATTAATTCCCCCTGAAAGCCACCTCTAAACATATATTAAACTGTTGACACTTTATTACTGATAACATTATTAACTGATCCTTTTTTTTTTTTTGTTATTAAATTTCTCACTATGATAAAACATAACCTAACACAGGAGAGACTTGTAAATATAATTACTGCATTGTCTGTTTACTGAAGAGAATAAACATACTCTATTAATATTGCGCTGTCTTACCTCTAGGGTTTAATAACATGTGTCATTATATCTTAACTTTTGCGGAATGTATGACATCCCCAGGCACAACAACGTGACTAATGTATAAAATCTAAAAGACAATTGCCAGTATGAGCAAATTAAATCTTAACTATATGTGCATTTTATATCCTCTATAAGAAAAAAAAAAAGTATAAAAAAATGTACAGACCCCAATATGACTCACCATGTGCATTGATGTCGAGTTTAATAGTAGTCAGTATCTCTTGCTTTAATGTGACACTAAGCTCGGGAGTTAAATCTAAAAAATTGATTCAAGTACACTAACTATTAACAATAATGTATCTTATTTGTGTATCACTTGGCTGTAGATCCTCAAATCATCTCTGAATTGGTGCTGACAATGCCCTTCCTTCTGGACTGTGGTTTCCTTTGTTCCCCATGGTCCCTGTGTTGTAAAGTAAAACAGCAAAAAGTTTTCCTGCACATTTACCAGCCAGCATGCAAAAAAAACCTGTCTAACCGCTAAGGTTAAAAACAGAGGTTTTAGATACACGTCTTCGCCTCGTCAAGGCCCCTGTGTAGTACGGTCCTAACTCTAACCTATGAGAGTCTCCATTTTGGAGCACATGTAGCAAAAGATAAAATTGGGTGCAGGTTTGCCAGGAGGCAGCCCAACCTCCTTAAAGGCGCAGAGACACACAAGGGACCTTATACATCACAACGGCAAGTAGCCACCACTCCAAGCTTGCTCCCATGATGCACTACAATTTTAATACAAATTAGTAAACTAAATATCAGATTGTAGTCCATCACAGGAGCAAGCTTGGAGTGGTGGCTACTATACAACACAGGGACCATGGGGAAGGACAGTGTCCATAGGGAAGGGCACCCTCCAGAGGGAAGGACAGTGTCGGCAATTTAGTGTCACTTTATCATTTAAAAATAAATGGGTAAAGTAAAAAAATGCCAGCCGGGTTGAATTCCGCCCCTTTTATTTCTGGTAACATGATCTTGCTTTTTTTTAGGAATCAAACCCAGGCAGTTTTGCACATACCTAATAATAAGACCACCCTGTTGGACTGGTTTGGTACAATTTGAGAAAGTTGAAGCAGGATGAAAGCAATTTATATACTTCAATACATTTTCTGCTTCCCTCCACAAAGCTCAAATTGTCTAATCCAAAGATATCTTATCATCCCTGTCCAGGTTACCTCTGTGAACTAAAGAGCAGCACCCTCTATGTTATGGATGTGAGGAGATGGGAAGGTGTTCTATAGTCAAAATGACAATGACAATCAGGGCCGGATTCCCCACAAGACCACCGGTGCCCGGCCTCGGGGCGGCAGGGAGCAGAGGGGCAGCAGCGGTTTGAAATCTCCTGACACCCGGGACATGCAGTTCCGGGTGGTAATTTGATTTGTACATTATAGCAGGGAAGCCACTTGTTTGCTTACAAGTGATCTCAGCGATGTCGCCAAGATCACTTGTAATAAGACTGCAGCCTGTCCAATAAAAAAAATTAAAACTAAACCCGCCGCCCCCACTATTCAGTTACCATTCTCCATGGGGGGGCGCATTGAGGAACCTGATGACAATAAACAATAATCCCCCATAGGTATGGTACCCTGGGTGAGCATTGGCACCCTAGGACAGAAAGTGTGTCACTGCCATGATCACCAGTTAAAAATAATTAGGAGAAAAACTGGAGAACAATGAAGCAGCTGAAGCACTGTACAGTGAGACCAAAGGAGGGAGCTGACTTGCACCATCTATGGAGCTAGTCTAGACTTTGCAGTGTTGCTTAGGTCATTAAGAATTGCTTATGCATCCTTCAAGTTTTTACATGTTTCTTACAGTAAATGAGTAAATAAAGGAATCACTGCACAGATAAATGCATCGCTAACTGAGAGCTGAAAAGGAAAACTGAAATCTTATCTCTGGTGGCTTTTCTCAGTAATGTATTTCTCTATCCCATAATCCCTGTGGTTATATCATTTTGGTGTCTGAACTGTACAACACAAAGTACCTTATTTCATTAATTCTTCTCACAGGCAGATCTTTATGCCAGTTAATCCGATAAATCTTTTTGTGCATTTCTATGAGCTGACAATGGAAAACAGTATAAAACTCTTTTCATTTTGCCTTAGTTTTCCTTACGATACAAACCATATGTATGCTAAAGATACTGCAATGTACCAAAACGATTCCTAAGGGTACATACCACAGATAACTGGAATTGGCACTACATGTTTGTCTTATCCGTGAATCAGCACCCTGAATCATAAGGTTACCCCCACTGCACACCTAACTGTGAAACACCATCTTTCTGGATGCTGCAGTAACATGCGGATGGCGCCACATTTAATCCAAGTAAGAATTATGTCACCAGCACACAAAAGTATGCCCTCATGTGTCACTTTTGCCTGATGAAGGGACCCTGCAAGGTTCCAAAACGTTGCTTCTTGACATGCTGAATGAACGTCAATAAAGGCATTTTTTTGGATGAAGATTTAGGGATGTGCTGGTGACATATTTCTGACTTGGACTGGCACCGTTAGTATTTATCCAAAAGGGGCTGGCACCTTTGGTGCCTTTGGTATTTAGCACATTTGCCAGTAGATAAGGAAGCAGCCTTCTTCTGATTCCAGATAATATGAACTGCTTGACCTTGCATGAAAAGCAAAAGTCACTGCATCATCTATTCACAGTACTCTGGGCTTTACTGAACCACTAGTGGTGATTTTGATCAATTATTATAGAAATTGTAGAAAACTTCTAAATCTGCCACTGCATCACACTCACACACCGGAGCTGCTCGGCAGAGGGGTCCCACAACAGCTACCACCTGATCATCTATTTTAACCAGTTACTGAGCTTAGGATGCACCTTATATTTGTACTATAGTCATACAACACTGGGTGTACACATACAGGTCTACCTGCCTGGACCTTCTGTCAGTTTGACAACTGAGACCCCTATCTGTGTAGACGAGCTGCCATCAGAAGTAGGTTATGCACTAATTAAAGTATTTTGGCATCTGCTTAAAAAAATACACTGGGGGGAATGTATCAAAACTGGAGCAGACAGAATCTGGAGCAATTGCCCATGGCAACCAATCAGCATCTCTCTTCAGCTTGCTCAGGTAAGATTTGAAAAAGTTGTCTGCTCCAGTTTTGATAGACCCCCCCCCCGTTGTAGTTCACTACAGCTGCCATGGGCAGCTAACTGCAAAGTATCTGTTATTTCATTTTATAGAGGAGTTGTTAAAACAAACCTAAGCTCTACTTTTTCAATTTGACCCTATTGCTAAAGAATTCAAACAAAAGTCTCCTGGATAGGAACAGAGATTATATTTACCTGGTCTGGCACTCATTCGTGGCCCTTTTGTTCTGTAGCACCACAAAGCTGCACACAGTAAGCAAAGGTATGCCGCAATTCAGAGCCCATTGGCCAAAGCTCACATTCCAGGCTACCCTCGCAATTTTCTAGTCCACTGAGATCCAGGTACAGCCGCCAAAGCTTTTACTGAGGATACATTACCAATCCGAACAGCTGCTACTTTATGTAGAGACTAGCTTAACCAGCATTTTTGTTGAAACCTTGATTGAAGTCACTGAAGAAAAAAATATCTATCTGCAATGTATAAAGTAACTTTATTCAAGAAAAACAAACAAAAAGGTAGCAAAAAAAGTTAGACTTTGTTTCAGCAAGACTGAAAAAAGCATCCAACCTCCTAGGACACTAGCAAAAAAATTGAGGCATAACGACTAAAGTTGAGGTTCTACAGTGGCTGGCTTAAAGTTTGCTTGCCAGTGGCCCAGTGGTCTTTGATAAGACTTTTCTGGACTGCAGATGGTTGTATCAGGATCCCAGTGGTTTCTACCTGTTCTGAGTGGCACCTTCAGAGTTTAAAGGGATGTAAATGCCATGTATTTTGCTATCTGCTGCACTGTTTTTGTGGCCAGCCAGTGCATATCTTGTACCAACCTTGTCCGTTTGTGCTTCTGCATAAGAGCTTGGACAGCACAAGTGGAAACGTTTTTACACTGTTAAATAATAAACAAAAATCTCAAATTTCTTGGTTCCTTCTGTTGTACAGAAAACCAGTATGTGCTTTTTTCCACAAGACTGAGCAAATAATGATGCGCAAACAGCAGCACTCCATCAGCATCCAATCGGAAATTTCTCAATTCATTCCTGTTCGGCTGCAATAAGTTGAAATCTCAATAGCAATGATGTGTCATTGAGCTTTGAATGGTCACCACTCTTTGCAGTGCCATGGTAAATGAGTTAGCCTTGTCACTGTCTGACATTTTGAGTACATTAGAAGTTTGTAAACCATCTTACCTTTTAAAAAAATTAAAGAAATGTGAAAAAATTATTAAAACTAAAATGAGTTCGTCTGAGACCAATATGCAAACTGAAAAATTAAGCATAAGGTATTATGTACTCAGCAAATATATATTATCCCTTAACAAACAAATCTAATTTCATACTATTTTTAAACCACTATAGTGGTTTGTAGCACATTATTTACTCAAAAAGCTATATTCTTTATCCTTGTTTTTCTGTTACTTCCCATCAAAGTTAATAAATAACCCTGTTCTCAAAAGAAGGAGACTATACAGCCTGTCTCAACCTTTATCCAGACCTTGAACTAGGCAGAGGAGGAGATGAGTGTCAGTGCCCGCTTAGTGCAAGTCTGGCAGATAAGAAATGATAAATGTAGATTGCTTCCCCAGTGACACAAGCATTAGTTTAGAATCAGCTGGAGTTATAGGAAGGAACAGCCACTGTTTGGCTTCTTCGTTGAACTTTGATGCCCCAGATTCTCCAAAGACTTGCTTTGTAGCTGGAAGGTTGTACGGTTATATTTGGTTGAATTCTGCTTTATCATAAATTCTGAACCCACATCAAATATTCTTAACATGAAAATGTGCAAAGGAAGAAAGGGAAATATTGAGATATAGACAGAAAACTGTGAAAAGGATAGCATTCATTGTAAAATGTCGAATGCCATGAAAGATTGTAAAAAGCTGAACACACGCATGTCATTATAATGCTAGGAATGAATAGAGGTATGGAAAAGTGCAACCAGAATCTTTTTTTGGAGGGGGATTTTTTACTGAGAACTTCATATTTTTCTTAAAATATACTGAAATAACGTTACACCAGCAATGAACAGGATCACTAATGTGATCCCACAGCAGTTCATTGCTGCCTGCTGTATGACTTAGGTCTCTGTATTAGTGGTCTCCAAACTGCAGTCCGTCGGCTGAATGTGCCCCTTTGCTTGCCCTTATCCAGAACTCAGCAACGATTAGACACTGCCACCAACAATGAGCATAATTCCTCCCATTGACATCAACAATAAGGCACTATATTCTTCCGCTCACACAACGATGCAGCAAAATTCTGCCTACTGATGCCAACAATGAGGCATCAGTATTTCTTCCACTGACACACATGATGAAGCATAATTCCTCCCACTGATAACAAAGATGGGGCATAATTTCTCCCAATAACACCAAGGCTATGCACAATTCCTCCTACTGACACCAAAGCTATGCACAATTGCTCCCACTGACGGGGCACAATTCCTCCCATTTATACCAACAATGGGGAGCTATTCCTTCCAGTGACACCAAAAATTGAGACCTATTCCTTCTACTGACACCCACAGTGGGGTATTACTTCTCCTCCAATTGACCACACATGCCAGATTATTTGTTTACTCCCACTGAGCTATTGTTTACTGCCACTGATGCCGGGGGAATTTTCTATTCCCACTGGCCAAAGGCTGAAGGACAGTAAATTGGCCCTTTGTTCAGAAAATTCAGGGACCCTTGTTCTGTAGGCTGCCAAGTTTCTACTGCCAGATTTTTAAGGAGAGAGGAACAGTAAAAACAGTGCTTCTGTTGTAACATTTAAAGATACATTTCTCCACAATACCTGCAACTATAGAGGTCAGTGAGGACTTATTTTAAAACTCCTTTCCTACTTGTTAAGAATATTTAAATACTATAATGCCCAGGTAAGTTATGTATCCTGTCTTACAATGTAATTTGAGCTAAAAGGTATGGTTGGGTTTAAGAATTAAAGGGGTATGTCTACTTTTCCCCCAAGCACTTTAAGCATATCAGATACTTACCTACCACACTGCTGATTAGAGATCTTCACTGTGCTGCCTACCTGGTGCTGCAGATCCTCTGCAAATTGGAGCCTTAAAAATTCAATTTGTATCCTATTTGTATGCTACAGTCTCCATTCACCTCAACAGAAAGCCCACGGGTAAGCAACAATGGGAGGAGGCCACTTATCTTTTAACTAGATGAATTTACTATTAGGTAGAGTTATTAAAACATCACATTGAAGGTATATAAATTCTGTGTATTTTATAACTGTATTGCTGTTCTGAATCTGCTGGGATTACCTAATTCTTTTTTTGCTGATCATTAAAATTTCCAGAGCATCTAATGTGAAAGGCCAAACATCATCACAGCTCTTCTGTTGACAAATCCATCTTGTTTCCCTCATTGATTTTCTAAATGGCGAAGTTACTGTCTTGAAATAACAGCTCTGTTTACCTGTTTTAATTTCAGTAGCATGAATGTCACATCACCTGTCACTGCTCTAGCTGTAAGGAAGTCAAAAATTCCAGCGAGCACAGTGTGACACACAATTGTATCTGAATAATTAAACACTATTATATTCTGTATGTATACTTTAAAGCCAAGGTTCTCCTTTTTGCACTGATAGGGAGATATTTGATTCCTAGTTCTATTCATTCCCCTTTTTGGTGTTCTTTTTTCTTTTGCCATTTCCTACAGTTTCGTAGTTGCTGTGAGTTTCTGCGCATCCTATGATTAGCGCTGTGTAGCCCACAGCACTGGTAGCTCAAAGCAGAGTCAAAGATACTATGGATCATCTCACCAGCATCCCGCCCACTGACATTACTGGTTGCCAGGAGCTGGCAGGACGCTGGCCAGAGCATCCCACTCAGCTCCTGGCAACCAGTGATGTTATTGGCTGCCAGGAGCTGAGCAGAACACCAGCCAGAGTGTCCCAGGTTGCAGCTGGGCTGGGAGATGTGTATGGCCCTCACACATGTCCCCGTCTGGCTCTTGAGACGCTCAGGCCAGAAAGGGGTTGGCAAGCACACAGAAAACATTGCCATGCCACTCTGCCTGCTGCCCCCCCCCCCCCCCCCCCCAATTATTATACAGGATTTATATAGCACCAACAGTTAGCGCAGCGCTTTACAATTTAAGGAAGACATCACAATCACAATACAATTCAAGACAAGGCGGTAAGGAGGGCCCTGCCTGCAAGGGCTTACAATCTAAAAGGCAGAGGCAAGTGATACATGAGGGGGTAGCTGTGTGGGGATTAATTTTTTGAGAACGTGATGGTTGAGTGATTTGAAGAGATGCCATCTGAGGCAACAGCCTAAGGCTTCCTGATCATAAAAAAACCCTGAAAACTCTTAGAATAAGGTTTATAGCTCTGTAGAATATTAACTCTAGGCTTAATACATTGGCAGAGTTATGTAAGAGGGTAAAGTTACAAATCTCACTTACCTTCAGGCATTGAGCCTAGGAACCACATCTTCTGAAAGTCTGGGGCAAAACTTTCTTCAGATCTTGAGGCTGCACCGTTTTTCCAGGAAAGTGGAAGTCTATCAACACTGCTATTTGCCAGAGAGGTACTGGAGTTATGGTCTGTGTCATCAGGAATCTGTTTTATAAGTATTCTGTTTTCCTTTTTAGAAAATGTCTGAGTCAGCAATTATTCTGACATTTCTTTTCTGTACTACGGCATTGGTAAAGCACCTGGAATGATCCTTTGATATGCTGGGTTGAGTCTAATCATTGCTCTGGATTTCTTCTCAATGACACACCGAAGTTGCTGCAAGACATGAAGGAGAGAGTGGTTTAGGAGAACTGCTCAAGATCATGGAATTGGGAATTACGTTAAAGTGTATACAACCCCGCCCCCGCCAATTAATTTATCCTATTTGATCCCTTTTGGTCTGTTAAATATACCATTAAAAGCACTTTGTTATAAGTTTGATAAGTGTAAAATAAATTGTTGATCATACTGGAAATCTTATAAGCTGATACATTTCTGTGGTCTCTTCATGTACCAACTGTTATTATTAATATTGTTGTTTGAGGACTACAGAGCTATACCCCTCTATGTTTTGTACAATAGCAGAAGGATGGGGGTTCTGTAATACTATTTTGTTTCTCTTGTCCTAATACAGAAGAGAGAGTAAGGGCATCCAAAGACTGGAAGTATGTTACTGGCGGGATCACTAGGTCAAAATAAAAGATTGAAAGGAGAACTATGAAGTGAGTGATTTCCACTCAACCTCATAGTTAGAGTCGACCTGTGACAAACGAAGCTGTCACATGTCGGCTCTATTGATCAGGAAGTGAGCAGAAACATGCACCGATCCACTCACTTCCCGATAGTCTCTCTGCAGTGAGCGGTGATTGTCAGTCACTGCTCCCCGCAGGGATTCCCCCCTCCGCTCTTAGATCCTCCAGCTCGGAGTGGAGGAACGAACAGGGGAGGGGGCGGGCACAGCTGGCTCTGCTTATAGATAGGCAGAGCCCGCTGTCACTCACGCAGCTGGGTGGATCTCAACAGTATTGTCGGGATCTGTCCTGGCTGTGGTGCTCTCAGTATATCATGGGCTATACTGAGCTTTGAGAACTATGGGGAAAAACACTTACCCCATAGTTCTCGTTTAAAGCTTTAACAAAGAAAACTAATGCAGAAACCACATCCGAGGACTGGTAAAATATTGGGTTTAGATATGCTATAAGATTTACACCTTAGCCCCATTGCATCTCTCCTGCAGCCGCTCTGCCTACATCTCCAGACTAGAATGCTTCTTTTAAGAGTATGTCACCCAAAACTGATTTCCCAGTGTTTGATAGTTCCTGCAGAGTAAAATCATCTTGTTGCTTCTTATATCTCTTGAGGACTTTGATGGGAAGATTTTGCACTGGTGTTCCCAAGTCTGCTTGCAGCCATTACGAAGGGGTCCTATTCACCCTGCTAGATTTTCAATCATTTTATAGTATAAAGACTGCAATGGAAGGAGTCTGAATATCCCAATGTGTTGAAAAACAAGACAAAGATATCCAGGAACTGTATTGAAAAACTCACCACTGGAGCCTTCTAAAGATTGAAATCAGATCGATAACTCCGTCGTCTATACTACAATTATAACTGAAATGTCATTTTAGATGGATTGATCCTTTAAAGACTAAGCAATAAAGCTTTGTAGCATGGATTTGTACAGTGTGTTAAAATGTGTCTGCTTTGGAATTATCACAAAATGGAAGAGTTAAACTTTTTTGTGCCCCAAAAGTTATATTTTGCACCATTCCCCATATAACCAGATCCAAGAACCTTATACTGAATAATATGTGTGATATGTTAAATTTCCTCTTTTTATCCACCTTAAGAATTACATCTAAAAATAAAACTACAATAAACAAAGTCTAGACAGTTGTTCTCTGTTACCTCGAGGCATCAATGTGGCCTTTCTCCAAACTCAAACATACAACCTAGCACGCAGGAGAGAACCACTCAAGTTGTGATCTAAACACATGTTTAAAAAAAACCTCAGTTTGCGGGCTACTACGCATTTGCTGTCCAAGGTACTGCTTAAAAGGAACATAAAGGGGCAAAAAAATTGGTGCTGCTCTTGCTTTTTTTTTTTTTAACATCTCTGGAGGGGATCACCTGCAAGGTAAGACGGCCATAATGGGCTAATATTCTATGTATACTTGCACATTATGGCAAAGACTTCCTGGGGGCACGAAATGTCACAAAACACACACACAAAAGATTGCCTGCTGACTGAAGAACCATTTAACAATTACCCCTTAACTTAGGTCATATTCTTTCACACTCATCACATTTAATCTGTCATTCCAAGCAAAAATGAGACAATGTCCTTTGCAGGCTTTCCATTTAAGCCCTAGGCTTATGCCAGTGCTAAGGGAAATCTCCACCCACCGCTCTTCATGGAAGGAACTCACACTGAGGGTTAGCGGTCAGGTGAGCTCAAAAAAAAAGTTAACAAAAAAGGAGAAAAAATGTCATTTAGGCAGATTTCAAATATATCAATAGTGATTAGAAAACATTTAGGGTACCATTTGAGTAGTTGGTGGTTTGATGATTTTACTTATACTCCTACTTTGTTTTTCTGAGTCCCTCCAAAATGATAGTTTTGTTAGCTGTTGATCCCCCTTGGTAGAGCCGTTATTTTTCCAATTCCTGAACAGAGTAGTTACAGATGGATATGTAGTTTTAAGTGGACCTTAAGTCAATAGTCTTAAAGCGGAGCTACACCCTCCTGTCCTTTACAGCCAAGGAAGGTGCCATCTTAGCCTCTATTTGGATTGCAGTTACCATGCTGCTGATCAGCAGTGACACCAGCCATTTGAGAACTGAAATATGCACACTGGAAACCTTGACAGTTGGCATGCCTGGTTTGGGAGACAATTAAATTGGTGCCGCTAGTTCCACTTTAACCAATTGAAGAGCGGTGTGTTAAACCCCCTTCCTGTACAGGCCATTTTTCAGTATTCAGCGCTGAAGTACTTTGACTAACATTTATTCCGTCACCGAAAATAATTTGATATAATTTTTTGGGGCACACACAGCATCCTTTGTAAAAAAAAAAAAAAAAGGATTTCAGAGGAAACAAAAAAGAGGGGCTTCCATTGTGAAGTATGTTAAAAAAAAAAGAAGTGGTTTTATTAAAATAAAAATGCACTTATAAACAGTATGCAAGGAAACAGCTTGGCAATGCTCCACCCCCTCCTCCCAGCTCAATCAGATGAGGCCAGGGCATTGCCGGCCCCTTTATTATGTGTAGCTGCAGGGTGGGGAATGCCTCAATCACAGCGGATTGGGCAGAGGGGGGTGAGTAACAGAGTTTTGCATGGGCTTTGGCGAACATGGGCAAACTCGGTTCACGCCAAGCCCATGAACGTCCGTAGTCAGGATAGGTCATGCATTGTGCCTTCACTAGAAAGAGTTCCTGGAGACAAAATTCTTGCCTTAACTCAACACAGAAATAGCTTCTTGTAAGTAAAAGCAGAAGCTTCCCAGAGATTCAGAGGCATCGCTCTTTGTACTGCTTTATTAAATAAACCTAAAAGCCTCCATTAATTTTTTTATTTTTCTTCCAAGCAGCTTTAATAGAAATTTCTGCTGTTGGCCACAAAGGATTTTCCAGTCTGTTCTTCAATACAAGAGTATTTTCATTTCATTCAGATAAGGAAAAATCAGAGCACTCAAACAACCTAATTAATCATACAAGAGTTTTCTGCTGTTTTCATGGAGAAATATCACTTTAATATGCAAAGTTAGATGAAATGCAACACAGCAAGAAGTAACTAAGAAATCAACAAACCAAAAAAAACACAAAAACTGACAGCTGACACAAAGCAAATGTTATTTTCTGTCACGTGAGCCCAAAAAGAATGTAATTAAACTTGATGGGGGTGAGGGAATTGAAAACATTGCTCCAATACCTTCATCTGGGGGAAACGGATTGTATACAGGAAACATTTTCTTCCAAAATCCATGAAAGTACTCTCACTATTTGGGAGGTGCTTTAAAAATGGCATGAATGCACTCATGTGATCTATTGCATGAAAAGCTTATTTCATGCAGAGTAATAATTTTTCTCTATTTCCTGTATTTATATATTCTGCAATTTAAATTGCACTTTGTATTCTAGTCCACTTGCCTGTACAATCTAAAATCAATAAAAAAGAGAAAGCAACTTCACTTTGTATTCAGAGTTCTACACCATGGAATCCTAATATATATACACATACATACAGTATCTCACAGAAGTGAGTACACCCCTCTAATCTTTGTAAATATTTTATTATATCTTTTCATGTGACGACACAGAAGAAATTACACTTTGCTACAATGTAAAGTAGTGAGTGTACAGCTTGTATATCAGTGTACATTTGCTGTACCCTCAAAATAACTCAACACACACAGCCATTAATGTCTAAACCGCTGGCAACAAAAGTGAGTACACCCCTAAGTGAAAATGTCCAAATTGGTCCCAAAGTGTCAATATTCTGTGTGGCCACCACTATTTTCCAGCACTGCCTTAACCCTCTTGGGCATGGAGTTCACCAGAACTTCACAGGTTGCCACTGGAATCCTCTTCTACTCCTCCATGACAACATCACGGAGCTGGTGGATGTTAGAGACCTTGCGCTCCTCCACCTTCCGTTTGAGGATGCCCCACAGATGCTCAATAGGGTTTAGGTCTGGAGACATGCTTGGCAAGTCCATCACCTTTAACCTCAGCTTCTTTAGCAAGGCAGTGGTCGTCTTGGAGGTGTGTTTGGGGTCGTTATCATGTTGGAATACTGCCCTGCGGCCCAGTCTCCGAAGGGAGGGGATCATGCTCTGCTTCAGTATGTCACAGTCCATGTTGGTATTCATGGCTCCCTCAATGAACCTCTTCTGTGTCGTCACATGAAATTATATAATAAAATATTTACAAAAATGTGAGGGGTGTACTCACTTCTGTGAGATACTGTATATACCATATATATATATATATATAT
>NW_017307633.1:54965-63070 GCF_000935625.1 Nanorana parkeri
GGCCATACAGTGGTGTTTCATACGGATAATTTCGCCACAGCTGACATCATCAATAGGGGTAGGTCTAAGAATCTGTTCATTATGTAATTTCTCCGCAGATTAGTGTGGCTATCACTGCAGCATAACTTCAACGTCATCTGTTACTTTATTCCTGGGGTGCGTAACGTGGCGGCTGACGCTTTATCTCGGTTACAATTACAGGTGTTTTTCCAGCAGATGCCAGATGCGGATGTTATCCCCACACCAGTACCCACTTTCAGGCAGTTGGTTCTGGATTAGATGCTCATCACCTTAAGGCGGCTGAGCTCATCAGCAATTCTCTGTCCAGCAACACAGCCCGAGCGTACAAGGTAGCATGGAAGACGTTTGGTTTGTTCCGGGCGAAACACATCACTGCGGAGCCCAGTAGCGTCAAGTATGTTTTGGCGTTTATTGCGTTTTGCCATACCGATCTCAAACTGGCCTATAGTACTATTCGGCTGTATTTAGCAGGGGGCCAACATTACTTGGGTTTGTTATATACTGCCAAGCCATCCTTATTCTCAGCGCATCCAGTACGGGCGATCTTGAAGGGCATCCAGAAAGCGGGTGGTCGGGCCCGTCACACCAGACTGCCCATTACCAGTCCCATGTTGAGGGGTATGTCAGGAATGTTGGATAAATCTCCTTTTGGAGGTCTACAAAGCTTGGTCTTGAAGGCGTCCATTTACCTAGCATTTTACGGGTTTCTTAGGCCAGGTGAGGTAACCTGAGCCAACAGCAAATCCGGTCCTTTACAGAGGGAACATTTGAGGCGTTTTCCCGATCGATACGTTTTATATCTGGACAGGTGTAAGACCAATCAGGTCGGGGCCCCCACAGAAGTCACGTTTTTCCCTTCCGGCAACGCATGGTGCCCGGTGGCAGTGTTGGATAGCCTTATGGCCACGCTGTTCCGAGGTTCGTCGGAAAGTCCATTGCTTCCATTTCCGGTGGCGCCGCTGACTACCAAGCAGTTTATCAGCTATGTGCGCTTGCTTTTAGGGCATTTAGGGGTAGATCCTCGGCTGTATTCAGGGCATTCTTTCCACATAGGGGCAGCCTCAGCCGCCTCCCGGCATGGCGTCCTGGCTCACGTTATTAGACATCTAGGCAGGTGGACGTTGTCCTGTTTCAGCAAAATGCTCAAGACACTGAACAGGATAACCTGTGAAGGGTGAGCGGATATGTACGCTGAAGAAAGCTATTTATGTTGTATTTCCTTTTTCTGCCTTTGGAATTAATTAAAGACTGTCCTTTGTTCTGTGAAAACGGCTTCATGACTGGTCCTTAAGCGCTCACCATTTGTAGACATATACTGTTGTACATAAGTAAAGAGGAAGGATTCAATTAGTGGGAACATTCAAATACTAAAGCCGATATAAAATCTAAAGTGATTAAAAATAGCTAAATAACATCTGACTGGCACTGACAACAATCTCACAAATGATCCTAGGAAGTCAAGTCAAACGTTCAAGGAAAAACTGACTTCGGCAAAAGACAAAAACAATAAGCTAGTGTACATGTGCGTGGGCATAGTTTGTCTCACAAGATTGTCCACCGCCGGGTGCCTCTACACAGGTCTGCGCATCTGATTTTCGCACTAAACGGGCTATTTTAGGCTGTGACATTCTAACCTCCAGTGCTGACTGATCTTCAGCTGTTCCCTGTACCTGTATCCTGAACCCAGCATCCTGACTCTGTTCTTCTGGTGTTGTGTTTGACCTGGCTTAATTAACTATTCTGCTGCTCTTCTGGACTTCCTCGACCTCGGCTTGTTTCTGACCACGCTCCTGTCTGCTGCTCTGTACTTAGCTGCCTGCGAGTTGCTGATCCGGCCTGTCCCTGACTACTCCTTGTCTACTGTCCTGGTACCTTGCTGCTCGACTGTTACAGATCCGGCTTGTCTTGGACTTCGCTTCTACCGGCACTCGTGCCTCTCTTGTCCTTGTACACCTGTATCACTTCCAGTGGTTCTTGGACTTGAGCTGCAAGTCAACTCAGACTCCTCTAAGGTATGTGGTTCTGACACAGAGCAGAGGGAAGAAGATGGGAGCGCTGACTGTCGGGGGAGTGGGGATTAGGTAAGTAAATCTGCATTACTGCAAACCCTAGACAAAAACTTGCACTTACCCCTGCAGTGCATTGGCTACCCCACTGAAAGGGTAATTTTTTTGTTTGCCCGGAGATGGACTTTAGCAAGCCTCTAGTATCAGGCAAATGTTAAGTACACACAGGCTAACTAATGTATAACACATGCAGCTATTTTGTACATTTTAAAAGGAAAAACTATATTTGATCAGGCACTATCCATGGTCAGTCTCTATATCCTGGACAGAGATGCCGGTTCAGAGATTACACAATCACGTACATCCTGGTACCTTTATCAATTTTGCCTGTGTTCACAGACATATGGCACAGATCCACCACATAGTCTTTCACCTTGTGACTTGCAATGTTGCAGTCTAATCACTGAAAAAATAAAGAGACAGAAAATGCTTCTACCTGCCTGCAGGAGGAACCTTCCCTCTGCCTGGGGTCCACCGGTGCTGCAAGGCAGAAGTGCTAAGCACTTAGCCAATGTATATACATATATACTGTGATGTGTCAGAAAATGTATTCTTTCAGACCTGTAAAGACACTGAAAGGTCCACTTTAAGGAAAACTCTGAATATCATGCTAAATATCACCAAGGAATGGTGGAGGAAAGCTGCTACACATACAACATGCAGACAGTATGCTGCCTATATAGGTAAACAGGTATTTTAATTAACATACATTTTGTGTCCCATGCCACCATTCATGTCTGACGTGACCACTGCAACCCCTTCTGGTATGTCACTGGGGACAGTATTGTAAACCATCCGTAAGAAATGAGTCTTACTCAGGAAAGCTCACCATTGACTTTTTAAATAAAAAAAATGGTTGTAATTGCATCTGCACAGTCTAGCAGAAGTTTGAGATGCATTATACAGCAAGCTGCCTATGACTGTTCTCTCTGACAGACAACGGTTTAAAAATTAATGGTAGCAGTGAATCCCAGAACAGTCAGTAAAGTACATTCAGTCCTGCAGATATGAAATCCTTTTTTTTTCTCCATTAAAACAACACCCAGAGACAAATGAATGCGGCCATGTTAACATAATAGGGAAGTCACTCACTGGTAAATTGTACTAAGAGTCTAATTTACATTGATTAATATAAATTAGCATTATTGGCTGCATTCTAGAACAGCAAGTCTCAGTGTAATATTTTAATGCAACTAATAAGCGAAGGAATATTCCTGAGGAGTTTTAGAAATCAGACATAAATCACGCTTATCTTTTTCAGTGGCAGAACAAACATTGCAATGGTTTCCAGAGATCTGGGGACAACTTGAAAGATTAGCAATTTGTCCTTTGGAAATACTGCAAGAATATGGCTAGCTTTTGTATTGCAGTGCAGGACTATCAACTGACACTAGATGGTACTGAGAGGAAAAACTGCAAAACGTGATTATTCAAGAGTTCATTTATTGTATTAAATGGGAAAATATAGTATTTTTATAGATTTATATGTACTTGATCATCTTTATATACATAACAAGTGTTCATTATATAAATCCTTGTCTCTGCATGATATATATACTACATTAGTGATGAGCCGAACACCCCCGTGTTCGGTTCTAACTCGAAAATACTATATATATATATACAGTATATTTATTTATGTAGATGGGGGTAGCCATTTTTGTTAATTACATATGCAGGCTCTGCTTCTTGTTTATTTGTGCAATAACTGTACTCCAATGCCCTTCCTTCTCATTGTAAGTGTAGCTTCTTCAACCCTAAGGCCTGTTTCACACCTGGGCGTTTTACAGCGCGTTCCTACGCGCTGTAACACGCTCAACATGTGAAAAACAATAATTGCCTATGGGCATGGTTCCCACCTGTGCGTTTTACAGCGCGTAGGCAGGCCCGGATTTCCCACAAGGCCACCGAGGCCCGGCCTCGGGGCGGCAGAGTGCCGACGGGCGGCAGCGGTGACCCTGTGGGGAAGTTGTGGGCGCCGGTGTAAGGTATCCGGCGGCCGCACACTACGGTCCGCCAGTGGGGCATATTTGCCGCGCGTATGCATTGGCATACAGCCGGATAGCCCTCGGAAACGCGCGTTTGTCGCGCGTTTCTTTTATCGCAAGTCGCGGTAGAAACGTGCGGCAAACGAGCATATTCCGTACGCCGATGTGTGAACCCAGCCTAAGTGGAGAAGCTATTTCAATTTAGTGTTGCTGGAACTGTAATCAGTCTGGCTGATTTGTAGTCTGGTATCACTTGGTTTATTTTTTGTGTTCTGCTACTGATTGCACCTACCTGTAATGGGGTGTGACCCTGCTACAGAGGGAGCCAGCCAATAGGGGAACATTAGGAGTGTATATGCCTCACCAGCTAATCACTAGGAGTTTCATGGCCGGTAGTGCATGCTGGGGAAGCGCAAAAATACTCAGGAATTGCCATGTGCTCGGGCGCCCCCCGGGCTTGCGCTGGGGGTGGGATGTACAAGGTTGGAAAAGCTAACTAGGCTTCAAGCCTGGAGGAGGCCACATGTGGACCCACCAGGTGGTGTCTGAACTAGCTGAGAAGGAGAACCAGAGGAACCCTTTGTCTGCTGGAGGTGCAAGGAAGGCCAGGATGGCAGGGATCTCAGTAAGTCCGGTGTCTCTCCCAAGAAAGATCTCATGCTTATCCTCTATTCAGCTGTTACTCTACTACAATATACACAGTGTCATCCTCTGTTCTACTGAAGTATTCCTACACTGTGGAAGCTGAAAGGGACTGGTGAGTCTGGAATTTTCTCTTGCCTATGGATGTCTGAAGCCCTATACCAGGGATGTCCAAACTGCGGTCCTCCAGCTGTGGTGGAACTATGAATCCCATGAGGCTTTGCAAGATTCTCATAGCCACAGACTTGACTCCTTTAGAGAGATGCTTCATGGGATTTGTAGTTTCACCACAGCTGGAGGGCCGGAGTTGGGACATCCCTGCCCTATACCCTCTCTCCCAGGTTTGGCTGTTCTATGAGCAAAAGCACTTAAAGTGACTGGCGCCCAATTTAGTGATTGCATCCCACAACCCGGCTAAGGATCCACCCCTGAGAGTGAAATGTCAGCCCTCCCTGCCTTTGGGGGTCCACCACAGGCCTCTGGGGGTCAGGGGAGCACTACATAAATCTAATGTGCCACACAAACCTACAAGTTGTGTCTGGGTGGTCAGTAACTCAGGTCCCAAAGGAATGCATCTACGAAGTGCTGGAACGTCAATGTTTTTTCATACAGAACAGAAAAGGTGAAAGACAGTCATTTGGAAAGCTTTCTGGCTTTAGTTATGTGATGGTGCCTGGTATGCATTGAAGAAGATAATAAACACACAAATGTACGCAGCTCTGTAATCATGAATGCTTCATTAAATGTATTTTAAATGCAAGTAGTATAAGTACCTGAATTTGACCTGGTATCATCCTCCTGAAGTTTCAATACATATTGGGTTGCTAGTATACAGAAATAATACATAGGGGTGTGTAGAATCAGGAATGTATCTGATTGCCCTTTGGAGGCTATGTAAGATTCTTCCCCATTAAAGCTTCCTTTGGATCAGCTAAGGTTAGGGAATGTCGCGTTACAAGAAAATTGATGGGTATGTGTTTTATTTCAGCCTTGCTAACTATGAAACTCAGTGCACTGTGATATGTCCATGGGTAAGGAAAAGCTGTACATTTTTCCTTAGGCTATACGTTTTGTGACCTAACACAGTTTTGATAAGAAATTCAAGTCTAGAGGCTGAAACTAGAAGCAGTAAATATTTTATTGATGAAAACTACACTTGCTTTTTTGTACAGCGCATGGAACTGTTAAACAACATATATATTTGTGTTTATTGGAGTTGAGGCTAAAATAATGGTGGCCAAACAGAAAATAACAATTACCTTCAGTCTTGTTTAAACAGAGTTCTCTGATGTGATGACATCAGCAGTCCTTTGACTGCCAGAGCCCAAGGGAGAAGAGGCTGCGGGGACCGGTATAGCATCCCGGAGGAAGCTGTAGGGACAGAGGATGAGGTAAGTAAGGCTGCTTTATTTGGGTCCCCTAGACAAAACGAGCACTTAACCCTTGCAGTGGGGGGGATTGGTTAAAACATTATTAAAATATTTTTTTTTGTTAAATACTTAAATCTATATTTCAGAATGGAGTCTCATGTGTCTAATGCTGTTAACAATTGCTAATGCCAATTCCAATGCCCCCTTTTTTTTTTTGAAACTCATGATTAATAATTAGGCCTCACACCAGCAGCTACTTAAAAATCCTTTTATCTTAATAAGGCTCCCTATTTTCTTACAATTCAAATATCTAATTGACTATCATGGCGGAGGCACAGTTGCTGATAATTGCTATAATATATCTCTCCCAGGTAGGAAAGTACTTAGCATCAATTCACCAATTGAACAAATAATTAATTAATCTGAAATTGGCCCATGTCCTAGTTACTGTGTCACATACAAGTGGCAAATATAATTACTTTGTGATATTTTCTGTTGAGATGGTGATGTCATTATCTATAATGAGCTAATCAAGTCTCAACTGCTGTTTCATTTGTTATATGACCCTATAGAATTGTTTCATTAAAAGCATGGCTTGCTTCCTGCATATCAATTACAATTACCAACTTTGGCTTTGCTTAAATAGAGCTGTTCGGTTCTGAAAATGGTTTCCTGATGAGGAATGCATCCAGCTGTTTGTTAGTGCTGCTCTTCATTCCCTTACAAGCGTACTGGAGATGCCCATTTGAAGTCTGAAGTATTATAGAGAATGGGAGGGAAGGATTATTTACACTCCTGCATGGGGTGACATTTCTAGACGAGTAGAACACTTGTCATGATACAGGTGCAACAAGTGGGAGCCACTGATGATTAAAGTAAACCTGCCACAAACCTGGGCAATTTAAACTAAGCCTGTTTTGAGCAAAATACATAAGCAAAGTGTACCTTCAGTGGAGAATATGCAAATATTGACAGGATTGCTAAAAACTGCAGAGAAAATACTCAGCTACTGTAGCAATCACTTAGCTTCCTCACTCCAGCGCTGCGTCTACTAAGACCGCGCTTGCTTTTGGATCACATCACATGGCCGAATCCTTAAAGGGCCAGCATACACTGTGGACAAATACCCATGTCACTTGTTGCAAAGCCCCTTTGGTACTGCCCCCGACTTCTTCCTGGCATCCTGGTTGTGTACCACTTCACTTGTCACCTGGTATCCTGGTCTTCAGTTCTGCCACCCCAGCGGCCTGGTATCCTTGTCTTCAGTTCTGCCACTCTGGTCGCCTGGTATCCTGTCTACAGTTCTGCCACTCTGGTACATATTACCATTGTTTTCAGTGAAGGGAGGTCCGGTTGTCGGTGGGTATGCAGTCCATCTCGCACCTGTGCAGGGAGGAGTTTGAGCATATATATGTAAAGGTACAAATTTGTATGAAATATCTCTATGAATAAGCCTATCGGTGAAACGTGTTAGCGGAATTCGGTGTACTGGGGGTTTGCGGTCTTGGTGTATATCTACATATTTATATTTCATTGTAGATTTTAATAAAGCTTGGATTATTATTGGAAATCCTTGGAGTGTGGTCTGTCTGGACACTGAAATGACATTATATAGGGTATATAGGGTATCTGGTATGGGAGATCAGCATTGGGAATGGGAGATCAATTTTGGGAATGTTCAGCATTTCTGTACTTATTTATTATGCTCATGTATAATGAGTACTATGTATTTTTGGGGGTATATATAAGATATTGCACATTGGCACACATTTACCGGGCTAATAATAATTACATTGTTAAAAAGACTAGAAGATGACTTTTTCCCGGTTCTTTAGGGCTCCATATATAATTTCAATTAGAGAAAGAAGAGGCTGTGCTTTTCTGCAAACCCTGCGTCATGGGTTGCAATATATGCATTACCTGATAAAGGACTGATGCAGGTCTAAAACTATTGTATCATTTAAATGTGAACTTACCTCCATGAGGTGCTGCTGATAAATTATATATATAAATGTATA
>NW_017307633.1:63234-74560 GCF_000935625.1 Nanorana parkeri
TATATATATATATATATATATATATATATATATATACAGTATATATATACACACATATACACACACACTGCCTGCCCCCCCAAAAAAGTCACTCACACAATATTTTGTTGGACACCCTTTAGCTTTGATTACGGCACGCATTTGCTGCAGCATCATTTTGATGAGGCTTATGCAATATCACAATATTTATTTCCATCCAGAGTTGCATTAATTTTTCATTAAGATCTTGTAGTGATAATGGGAGAGTCGGACAATTGTGTAAAGTCTTCTCCAGCACAACCCAAAGATTCTCAATGGGGTTAGGGTCTGAACTCTGTGGCGTCCAATCCATGTGTGAAAATTATGTCTAGTACTCCCTAAACCAATACTTCACAATTTGAGTCCGATCAATCCTGCCATTGTCATCTTGGAATATGGCCAATGTGCCATCAGGGAAGAAAAATTCCATTGATGGAAAAATCTGGTCATTCAGTACATTCAGGTATGCTTCAGAAACTGAATAGAAGTTTTTGTTTAGACCTAAGTTGTTACTTAATGGCATCCCCATTTATAGTTATCAAAGGGTCAGATACGGTAAAGAAAGCAGCCGCTATTTAATTTTCCATTTGTGAAATGCGATATTTACTTAAATCCGGCATTACCCCATCTGCTTTTCCTGCCTTGGTGCACTGCATAATAGCTGAAAGGCAATGAAGAAAAGCAATTTAAAAATTAACTTTAAACAATATTAGAACAAGCCAGGGGAAAACCAAATTAGGAAGTGGTGATAAAAATATTCAGAACAGCTGTTACACAGACATTGCTACGTCTCGGCATTTGAATAATTTGTTAACCCATTGGCATCTAAGCAAACATCTTCAAGTGTCTTTTAAGCAAAACACTACCAACTAACATCCATTTATCCAATTCCTGGTTATACAACTAAATGAAAAGATACCTTGAGTTATAATAAAAATACACTGGTGACTTTTACATTGTTGGGTAAAATTTAAGTCGCGTTGCAGATTTAGCCGCACAAATGTGTAAATATCCGTGGCTACGTGTGTTGAATAGATATAAAATAATTTTGCCTAATGTTTTCCATTAATTTGCCATTTATGAATGTGAATAGTTCAGTCTTTTCTATAAAGATCTGACACACACAAAAATAAACAAAAAACAGACGCTCCATATGTGAGAAAACTTAACTAATGGAGAACCTTTATGGAAGAGCTGAACTCTAGAAGTGGTGCCCAAAAAAAAAGAGCAAAGGACAATTTGCCAATATTGCCTGTGGTCCCTGGAACTGATCTTTTAGCTATATTCAGGGAGTGGATATTTTTTATGCTAATATAACCTATGCATTATGGAGAAAATTATTATTATACAGGATTTATATAGCCCCAACAGTTTGTGCAGCGCTTTACAATATAAGGAAGACATTACAATCACAATACAATTCAAGACAAGATGGTAAGGAGGGCCCTGCCCCTAAGGGCTTACAATCTAAAAGATAATATGTTGCTGTAGTGCAGGATCCTATAATTAAATATATTAAATGTTTGTCAATTGGAAATTATAAAAGCTAAGAAAGTTTGTTTTTATTTGTAACATGAGGAAATAATTTAAAATGTGTGCTTTTAGAAAAAAAGCTAAGCACAGCCAGTGTATTGTTTACTTGTAACTGGGGTCATTGCTGGAGTTTCAAGGTTGACATTGATTTAACTCGGTATTCTTCCAACTAGCAAATAATATACAATATAAATCATTGTGAAGGAGACTTATTTCATCTTGTCATTTCACAGGAAGTG
This sequence comes from Nanorana parkeri, assembly GCF_000935625.1. Taxonomy (NCBI): domain Eukaryota; kingdom Metazoa; phylum Chordata; class Amphibia; order Anura; family Dicroglossidae; genus Nanorana; species Nanorana parkeri. Next base: position 65,025 of record NW_017307633.1, read on the forward strand.
GCTTTTAGAGCTGATCATAGAATGGTATGAATTTTCCGGCAACTTGGTAGACAGCATGAACTGCATTTTTAATGGTATAGTTTTTGAGCATCGCTTACACTTGCATGGAAAGTATTCCTAACACGACAGTAATTTATATTTCCCCTGACTAGAGCAATAGTCACATTGTCACTTGAAATTAAATAAATGTTCAACATGCTTGATTCAATTGTGTATTTACACATAAAATAGCTACATAAGCACCTGAATGTGTCTTGATATCGCCCCCCTGCACAGCAGCACTCAGCCTAGGAAAGTGTTGTTCAGCATAGCCAATCAGGCTCTGCTGCAGTGCTCATGTACTTACAAGAAACATGCTGACAGGAGGAAAGTGCAGAATAATGACTCTTCATCGTCCAATCAGCAGACTAAGTGTGTGTTAAAGTCCAAGCTGAACTGCTGCAGCCATGGAGGTCATTGACCTAGCTAAGCTTTTTATTGGGCTTGCTCATCACTATCTATAATGATGTGCAGCCTGTGTCATTATCCAGGCAAGCCTTACAAAAGCTTAGCTAGGTCAATGAACTTCATGGTAGCATAACGCTTAGCTAGGTCAATGATCTCCCGCCGAAACTGATTGGGTCGGGAAGGGGTTGTTGGTCACAGTCTTGAGTGGGCTTGGGAGAACTCAGGCAAACTGGGTTCACACCAAGTTACAGCTCATAACCAATTTAAATCATCTAGCCAGTAAGGGCTTACACGTATAAGTGCAAGTATGTATGTGCCACTCTTTTGTGGTTTGTTTGCATCCAATATTATACTTGTGTCATTACTTAGGATTGTGCAGCACATAAATACTCTCATTTGAAATCTTAATAGGTTAATCTAGTACTATTGGTGCCTGCTGCTGAATATCATATTGTTGCAAGGTTACACTTTTCCTTGTTATTCTTACACAGCCTTTTCTATTCGAGTAAAGCACTGCTCAATGGAAAAAAAAAAACAAGAAAATTGTCATTACACGGCGCCTGGCTTCCTGATTGCCTAAAAAGCCGGCTTCATGCTTCTCGTCATTGAGAATTAAAATCATACAGGGGATCTGACCTCCCCCTCATCTAGTAAAGAAAATAATTTTTATTAAGTTTGGTGTTGCTGTTGGAGGGTTTCCTTCTCTTCCTGCCCAGTAAAGTGTGATCAGAAAGTGAGGGTAAATCTCTCTAATGAACCCCCATATAGCAGTAAAAATCTGATAGGGGTTCCAATTCTTCTCCACTTTATCCAAAACTAGCACACAACAAAATTGGATGGGTATTTACTTTTAACACTTAACAAGTTAACACTTTTCCATTATGAATGAGATGATGCAAATGCACAGCCTGATAGCTGATGACAAGGATTGTATGGACCTGCATGGTCAGATTTGATCGTATTCAATGTTCTATGGTGCTTCTGACCACTTTTGAACTTTGTTGGATCAGGGCCCTGCTCTTTCTTCTCCTACATAGGGGTAAGTGTCCTCTTTCTGCATTGCTATGTGAATTGGTATAGGTTGAGTGGGATGTTGGACGTTTGCTGACCCATCCCTTTTGATCCCTTCCCCTATGGAGTATGTGAGTTCCATATTTACTTCCATACTGGTGTCTCTCTATCCTATTTCCTTTTTTTCTGTTTTCCCTTTCCCCTTTACTGTTCTATGACCTCTCCTCTCAAGTTTTCTTCTATGTGTCCCTCTCATGATGTTGTTCCAAAGTTACATTTACTGAGAGTGTATGTTCATGCCACTTATATTATTTGGCTTGGATACTGTAATTGTAATCTGTTTGTTACTTTTTCATCTTTAATACATACTGTTTGACTGAAATGAAACACTTTTCTTCACCAATATCATTGCAAAGGCACAAGGTGGTCAGGGTGGGGAGTCATGCCGACTATAGATCCAAGTTAATGAGGCAAAGAAGTATTTTTTTTAAGTGCACTTCAATACTTGGACTGGCCGACCCTTTTACCTTTGCAAAGCCTACTAGAAAGTGGAACCATCATTTAAAACCCATACAAATCAACCAGGCACATGTGTGAATTACCAAAACCACAGTAGCTCTTTCTTAAGTAGCCCCAAGTAGCTTACAGATTTTTCTGGATAGCATTTATTACTGCATGTAGTCTATTTTCAATCACCAGTGAGTAAAGAGTTTCAAACAGGCTGCTTACATCTAAACAGAAGATTACAAACTATACATAGGCTTTAGTGCATTCATTCACATTGATTTTTAATTGATCTAATTAACATTTTACATTAAATGTATCTCTTTTTTCCTTGTTTGCCTATAACAATTTAAAGAGATGATATTTCCCTTTTAAAGTATTTTTTACTGCGTCTTTTACATTTTACTTCCATGTTGTTACGTATTGTTACGATTGTATTTTACATAAAGGCTTGTGGACAATTACTGTATATGTTAGACAACACCCAAAGCAACCCCCACTGAATCTAAATCAATTTAAAACCATTTAAAGACACAATGGTTCCCTTTTAAAAGTACTTCTTACTGCGTCATTTACATTTTACTTCCTTGCCAATTATGTATTGTCCTGATTGTATTTTACATGAAGGCTTGTGGACAATTACTGGGTGTGTTAGACAGCACCCAAGGCAACCCCTGCTGATATAAATTAAATTAAAAATGAATAAAATGTGTGCTAATGACTTAAGAAAAGTTATTTATAGTTAACTGAGGGATAAACAGGAAAAACAAATTGTACAAAATGATTAGCCGTTTGGTTGTGGTAAAACCTGATCTGCACGAACAAGGCTGCAACTATAACTTTTTAAGTTTTTACTGCAACTGACTATTGTTAAAAATGGATTCAATTCAATGGCCACCTTTTGGCACACTTTCACCTAAAATATTGTGTTTGCTGAAATGAAAAAAAATATTTATAAAAATCACCTGCAAAAGAAGACATTTTATTCTTCTGTTCTGATGTCCGTTCCTAGATTTTTCGCTCCATTACCCATACATTTCCCAAAGAATCTCCACATCCGATACAGTACATTTGTTGGATATACTTTGTCCCTCTCAGTGTCAGATGTGAAAATTCTTTGGGTGGCTTTGCTCAGCAATGTAGCAAAGGTCTGCAAACAGGCAGCAGGACAAGCAAGCATAAAGTTTCTTTTTTACAGGTACTTTTTATTTTAGTAACAGAGGGGCTTTGAAGCCCAGGCAAACAAAAAAAAACTACCCTTGTAGTGGGGTACTTATGCCTGGGGGAAGGAAGTAAATTAATTTTACTTACCTGATCCCTGCTCCCCTGGCAGGCAGCGCTCGCTTGTTTCCTTTCCACTCTGGCTGTGGAATGTCCCTCAGTGTCCTCACATTTAATGCAGATCTATGAAACCTGCATTAGACGTGATGACATCACTGGTCCTTAGACTGTCGAAGTGAAGGTGAGATGAGGCTGAAGGCACTAGTGTAGCAGCCCAAAATGAGCCAGTAGGAGTGGGGATCAGGTAAATAATACAGTTTCTTCCTGTCCCCTAGGCATAAAGGAGAACTTAATCTTTGCAGTGCAGGGGAGTGCCATTGCAAAGGTAGTTTTCTGGTTTGTCTGGATATGGGCTTTAAGTGGTTAAGCCAACAGCGGGTCCCAATGGGCGGGGCATATTGTTATAAATGTCCTACAGGCCTAAGCAAAGCTCTCCAGGACATTTACATAACCCAGGTCTACAAAGGGTAAAATATGTCCTTTAAATAGGACTGTGTTTGACTTCAGTGTTCTGCTATATACTGCATATTTAATGTATACAAATCAAAGTATTCATTTATAAGATTCATCCCAGAAATGCAAAGATTACCAGAAGAATAAGTGGCCAATGCTCCTACAAATTATGTAAGACAAATCAAAGTGGCAAAACACCAGAACGGATGCCACTGGCATTTTACAGAAAGATGACTCCCTGAATACAATAAAGATATACTATAATCATCCAATAAGTCAATATAATTAATCACAAAATAGGAGCTAATGAATACAAGATTTTTGATGTCTGAAAGGAACAATAGAACTGAGCATAACGGTAATATATATGAAATAATTCACTGACTACAATTAACTGTATTGCATGTCAAATTCACCCCCCACTAAAAAATATGTTAACAAATACATCTTGATTACATCTGCAAATTGTTGTGAATATTGACTGATTGAAAGGAATAGAAACGGTTGGTTGCTCAAGGCTGTAATCACAGCTGATTGCTTAGTTTAGTAAGATGAATTGGATTATCCATTATGGATGAAAATGGCTTTGCCGCAGCTCGACTGTAAAAACATAATAGAAAATCAGGGGTAGAAAACTGGGGAAGAAGAACAGACTTATGACATGTTCCTAAATCATATGCAGGCTTTGGTATTGCAGAGTCAATGAGAAGGTTGATTAGAAATTTGAAGCATCTCAGCATGGTGAAGGGATGCAAAACGTTTGGTTCACTCAAAGGATATTCAAACATGAATGAAGAGATAGCTATATGTCATCCGTGGCTAGGAGCCATCAAAGTAAAACTGTGATCACTTTAAATCTACTAAAGTAACAGCAGAAAAAATGCATCCAGAGGTGCCCATAAATAATTTTAAATACTTTTAGGGTATTCTAGGAGCTTAAAACCGGAGATGCTTGACTATGGAATATCAACTTTAGTTTGAGGTCTGAGCCACATCTCACTATTGGATAATCAGACTGACTCCCCTCAGTGATAGACTAACAGTGGGCATTGAGATAAGGCATGCAAAAACTCAAACTGAACTCAAACTAGTTCCATAACTTACTAAAACCTATTTTAAAGTGCAAAATCATGTATTTCCCATATGGTTATATAGCTCTAACATGTTATACACATACAGTAGAGGCATTTATCAGTCCTTGCTAAAAAGGAGATTAACATCTAGTGCCTGCCACTGTCCTACAAGCACACATACTGTATATACTTTACTAATGAAATTTAAAGTGACGCTAAACTCAGGAGTTCAATCTTAAAAATACATTCAAGTCCCCTAACTATTAACAAAAATGCATCTTATTTGTGTATCACTCGGCTGTAGATCCTCCAATCATCTCTGAATTGGCGCTGACACTGTCCTTCCTTCTGGAGGGGGGCTACTTTTGTTCCCCATGGTCCCTGTGTGTGTTATAAAGTAGTCACCGCTCCATGCTTGCTCTCATGATGGACTACAATCTCATGTTTAGTTTACTAATTTGTATTGAGATTGTAGTCCATCACAAGAGTGAGCTTGGAGCGGTGACTACTTTACAACACACACACACAGGGACCATGGGGAACAAAATTAGCCACCCTCCAGAAGGAAGGACAGTGTCAGCACCAATTCAGAGATGATTTGAGGATCTACAGCCGAGTGATACACAAATAAGATACATTGTTGTTCATAGTTAAGGTACTTGAATGTATTTTTAAGATTTAACTCCTGAGTTTGTCACTTTAGTGACATTAAAGTCACAATTTCTTTCCTCCCCCCATGCTGCTTTAAGGACTTACCTTAAATGATGCCTCTTGATTCGATCATCTTCTTCCTTCCACTTGTATTCAGCAATCCCTCCAGTGCTGGTGACGGTCTCTGATCTAGCGCAGACTGCTGTCATTTCCTGTCCCACGGTGGCTGTCCGACATGCACGCTCCTGGCTGTGTGCATTCAGCTCAGCTGTAATATGCAAAAACAGAAGGAGAGTTTAATTCTACTTTAGGTTTCAAAAAGAAAAGAGAACATGCAAACTCCATGATGTTATTGTCCGGGTGGGGATTGATCCAAGGACCCCAGGAGTGTACAGTACACTGCAGCAATGGAAGCCAAGAGGGACACTCATTTATCTATTTTACCAGACCAACTCAACCAATGTTATGTGCATGTGCTGTACATACCAGCATGTTGTGATAATCTTATGACACACTGGGGTGAATTATACTTCTGTATTTAACACAATATTCAAGAAAATGTTATTGTTCCCAGGTCAATTTGCTATTCAGAGAAATTTGCTATGCAGTAATATTAGCCAAAAGAACCATGAATTTGTAAGCGTTCAGTTGAAGAATTTACCTTATAAACCAAGGTGGTATATTCGCTAGATGCAAATATTTTGGAATGTTTTCCATTAGTCCGTTTCAACATTTTGTTAATGAATAGTAAACAATTCATCAATTTCAGTTTTTAGGAAGGTCCTGGCTAGCTTAATCTCTCAAATCCCAAAGCAACATCTCTGTATCAGTGTTCCAAGCTTTGCCCACCAGCCAAAGACAATTTTGATGGCGCTGCACCTTTTGTGAGAAACAAGCAGCACATTTTGGAGAAAGAAGCAGGAGCAATGTGTTATAGTTATCTGCAGTACCGGGTTCAACATGCTCTGGCTCATCAAACTTCCTTCCTGACAGCACCATTATACATTCTAAAGCCATCAAAGTAATTCCCCTCAGATTATGCACACGTTTGTGAAAGATAGAAGATGAGTAATTGGAAGAATGGCAATTATCTATTCACTACTGGACTCAATCTACCACAAAACATTTGCAACAACATGAAAGCCTGAATCCTGCAAAAAAAAAAAAAAATGGAGTTATAAGCCTTAAGCCTTAGGGTATTGAAAGCATATACATATTCAGTATATGTCGAATGAAAAGAACTTGAATAGTTGGTAAGTGTGAAACAGATACTTCCATGTCTACATTTTTTTTTGTTAATCTGTCTATTTTACCCTATTATCTTCACTACCAAGACAGCATGAGGCTGGTAATAAAGTTTTGAGTGTTCAGACACCCTGACAACCATTTTGTGAAGGCTTTATGAGCAAATTTGGTATTAATATTCTTTCTGAAGCTGGAACAATAGCAATACTTTTCTCTGCCCTTTGAAGCTAAAAACCTCAACGTTTTTCTCCCCTACAGCAGTTTGCAGTTTTGTTTTTTTCTGCTATGTTTGTCTAAGCATCATTTTCATAAAAATCATAAAGCATATGGCACTACAAATTAGGTAGAACTTACAAAAGAAACTCTCACATTTCCTTAACTGCTTTTTTTCTGCTTACTGCTGTATGACTTTTCCTGTAATTACCATTTTTTTGTTGTTGCTCCCTCACTGGTATTTGTCGATATAATTGTACACGTGAAGTAGGCAACACACCATTGTATTCAGAAGTCTCACATTTCGTGAAATTTCTCCTCTGTCTTCCTGGAACCAGGGTATGTTTGGTGCTCTACAGCGGAACACAAAATTCCTAAATCCTTTAAGAGGAACTCCAGATATCCTACAGTGAACCACCCCCGAAGCTGTCCCAAATTATAACTTTATTTTTTTATAGATACCATTTTCTGCAGTCTTCATATATTGTGACAGATTCTTCCTCTTTTTTTCTGGTGGCAAAATGTTGTGTGAGCACTGCTCAATCCTCGGGTACTGTGAACCCAAACTCCATTAAGACGCACCGCCAGGGGGCACATTGGGTTCACAGGAAATTAGCAGAATGACACTGACTGTCATTCTACCTGAAGAGTACTGGGGGATCTGGGATGAGGAGGAAGTTGAAGAGAGCGCTGGAGCATGGGAAGGGCATGTAGAGATTGGCATTTATTTATTTTTAAACAAGATGTTGGGGGCCCAAAAATTAAAACAAAATCTATAGTTTTGCTTTAAAGTAAATGTTAGTTTTTAAAAAATACCCCTTCCCACCCACTTCATGTGGCACCCTGCCTAAACATACCCCTTAACATTGCTGCTAGCTGACCTGAGCCCCTGCAGATGCCTGATTTAGAATCCCAGTGCTTCTGAATAGGGTAGAATATGGAACATACCTTGCTCCCCCATAATACATTGGTGCCGCGATGAGCCATTTCTGATTTCAAATCAACATGCTGCCTGCCAGCCTGCTATGGGCAGCCCCACTAAAGAGAGCATATACACAAACAAGGCTGACCTGTCCTGCCTGACATACAGCAAAGTATGCCAAAGGGTTAAAAAAAAAGCAGTTTCCATTTAACACTTCTTTTCCTGATGCAAACTGTATAAAGAATCTCAAGAACAATTTAGGTTTTAGCGCCTGTTAGCTAGTTTTTCCACTGCAGAAAACTAAATACAGAAAATGGCTGATTGAATAAATAAAATGCTTGTTATTTAACATGTGCCCATACATTATACATGAAATGTGTTGAATTTGGTGTTGGGGAATTGATAGCAAGAGCTAGACATAATTAAAGGATGTGAAATGACTTCACACAGCGTATCAGTAAATGAAACCATGTTTCATGGCATGATAAAGGACATAGGCTTTATCTCTGAGTACACAGGGAAGCGTCATGATAAGAAAGGGGGGAAAAAAACTGTGTGTTTAATGGATATCTCTCAGAGGCAATAGAAATTAATGTAGTGTCAGTATAATGTATGTACTAAGATTATCTGCACTGGTGTAGACAGTTATCACAGGGTAGAATAATCCATTTAAATTAGTTATCAACTTCCTCAAAGAATTCTGATGGTAAAGCTGGCTAAAACCATTTATGTCCCGTTGGACTAGAAGGCATGACCTGACTACTGAAAGATTTGTATTTTTAAAAAATGAAATAAAAAATATGGAAAGGCAAAACACAGCCGGATACATCAACCATGAGTTTATCTTGGATAAACCAATAGTAATCCATCAAAAATATCCAACACAGACGATCTCTATTTCACTTGCTGCCATGTATAGACATGAGATTCATTCCCTCATCCGACCATATCAGCTAAATTGGGTCTTGGATATAGGTTTTGCCCTTCAAATCTGTACCCCTATAGAGTTTATTGGATCTTAAATCCAAAATATACACAGAACCTACATTTCTTTCCAAGTCAGGATGAAACCCAAACTATGTAGCTCACCTGGTCATTCATTTATGAAATGCTAAATCCTCCATGTCCATGATCAGTAGAGATTCTGACACTTGACAATAAAATGGCAGGTGCATGCCTCTTGTTAACAGTGGAAGAGACTGAATCTTGACTTAAAGAGAAGTCAATGCATTGTGTTTGGGATCCAAAGGGACTCTATAGGGGAGCAAAACAAATGACAAACGCACTCAACAATTTGTCACCAACTATACAGCAAGGTGCACACAAGCAGTGACAGATTGAAAAACACCAAGTACATTGAAGGAACCACAAATGGCTGCATTTCAGCACTGTTGTTGACTAAGGCACTTTTTGGCCGGGAAAGTTTAACTCATATCATGTGTTAATGTTTTAAAACCTTGCTTACACTTAGGGGCTGATATAGCATATAGCTGTGCAAATGCCATTGCCACAGTATTATAGCCATTAGATGGAGCTAGAGAGCCATAAGAATTTCCTAGGTGCCATGCAGCGGCTGTAACAATGTGCGTATGGCATCTATATGCTAAATGCTGGATGAAGCCTTTATACATCAGCCCCTTATAGACAGGGCAGCCATCAGAAATTTTGGGGCCCCTTACACGGCTTTAGGCCCGGACCCCCCCCCCCCCCCCCCAAAGATGCGGGCCTTTGCGGCC
>NW_017307633.1:75642-177792 GCF_000935625.1 Nanorana parkeri
CTGCCTGTCTGACATCAGACGAGCAGCGTCGCTGATGGGGCCCCAGCTTATCTCGAAGCCACTGGAGCGGCAATGCTGGGGCCCTGCCCTGCTAGGGCCCGGCCTCCGCCTCCTCGCCCTTCAACGTCGGTCGATAGTCATGTAAGGGACCCGGGCGGGCCCCGCAGGCTGCCCGGTCCCCTTACATGAGTATCGGCAGTACCCCCTTGATGGCTGCCCTGCTTATAGATTTCAATTACACATGTATGTCAAACATTTGTTCAACATTGAAAAGTTAGACACAATTAACTACAGGGAACTATTTTAAATATTACACATTTAGACATTTTATTTTAAATTGCATTATAGTTCTGTACTACAATTGGTATTAATGTGCAGAAATTGAGCAATAAATGACTGGAATTCTGTATGCAAATGTAAAATATGTGCATGCAAGACAATGTAAGGAGTTTTTTTTTAACTAGGGTGGGTGAAAAAAATCCTAAAGCAACAGCAATAGACTGGGTGGTGCCATTTTTTCCTAATATTGTAAGTGACCAGCCAAGAGAGAAAGGAAAAAAATAACATTTGTAAATGTTGTATTTGCGTATTGCACTCCCTTTCCATGCTTTCATACACTTAGGCCATCAGCATGCGTCATGGTTATTATGGCCTGAGCACAGTAATTTTGCCTTCCACACCGCTTATTTCATTTGAAATCTATGATAAGAGCTTTGTTAACGCGCTTTCATTGAAAACATCAGTCTTGCATCTTTTCATTCCAAACCTATTGCAAGAGTCTTGTAAGAGACTTTTTAATACAAATATTACACTTTGTGGATAAATTATTGTACAATTGATTTTAGCTCTGCAGTCATAAAGCCAATTGTCAGGCTCTGCTTCCCCCACAAGTCACACCTACTTCCCAACAGCATGTATTCAATGCTTTTTTTTATACTTCCCTTTTTCAGAAGTCTTAAGGCTGGTCACATGACATGCACATTCTTCTGTGCCTTTTGTCCAGTACTTAATGATACAGAAAGCAATGCTGATGACGTCAGCGCTGTTTGCTGAATCAATGTATGTGTGTGCAGGGCACTGCAGTGATGTTCCCTGGCAGTTCCATCACACCTTGCACTAGCAGAATGACACTGGGTGCTAAACCCAGGAGGCTGAAGACATCTAATGGTGAACAAGAATTACTACGAGCAACAGTTCTGGAAAGAAGGTAAGTATTGCATTCAAAGCTACCTTGCCAGGAATTGGGCTTTAAGAATAAATGCCATTTTTTCTGACTGGCAACCTACTCGGGACAGCTAACAGCAAGTATAACCCCTCTGGACTGCTGCCCATTGGGACACTATGTGATTCTATGCAGATGGCCTGGACTTTTCATTAGCACTAAAGCATTACTCATATGTAGAAGTATTATACTGGCACACTAAAGCTTTACTCATATGTGGAAGTTATTATACTGGCACACTAAAGGACTGTTCATATGTGGACGTTATTATACTGGCACACTAAAGCACTGGTCATATGTGTAGTGGATATATTGGCAAACTGAAACACTGGTCATATGTGAAGTTAACATATGTACACACTTGGGGAGTATTGATATGTGATCTTAACATAAATATCCCTTGTTAATCCAAATCGTTAACCTTGAGTAACCCTGTTTATTCATATTTCTCATACTATCACATCACACTAAAGGCAGAGTGAGATTAGTGAGGTTGGAAGATAGTCCGATGATGCAGTGAAGTTGTTTGGCAAATTAACCCTTGCCACCCGCACTCCTGGGCCTGAACACGTGACTGTTAACGTGTCTCCGCAGCTGAGTTCCATCTTCCTATTCCGTAGATTATTACAAAATAATGGGTTAAACCTTTCCACTTCTCAATAATATGATTAAAGGAAGTAATTGACCATATGCCAGTATGGGCAGGTGTCTCATCTGCTGTCATTCTCAAGGAGGTTGCTGAATGTTTGTATTCAGAAAATACACTTTAAGGTTACATGAACCCTAGCACTCATGTTTTGTATTATCTAAAAGGAGAAGAATGTATCTGAGAAGTATAACCAACTTTTATGCTTCCCAGACCAATTTCTCTTATATTTAGTTGTTTCTTCTTTAAAGCTGGTTCAGCTGCTTTCAGCATTTCTTATCAGATCCTGGCCACACAGAATTCTGTTTTTTTCAAATTATCATTATTATTATTCAGAATTTATATAGTGCCAAAAGTTTGCCTAGCACTTTACAATATAAAGAAGACATTACAATCACAATACATATCAAGAAAAGATGGCAAGGAGGGCCCTGCCTGTAAGGGCTTACAATCTAAAAGGGAGGGGCCAGTGATACATGAGGAGGTAGCTGTGTGGGGAAGAATTGTTTGAGAAATTCAACTAAACTGACCACAGGTAAACACTCAGGTTGAATTATGCCATTGAAAAAACATTGAATGCATTTATATGCATTTTTATTTAAAAGACAGTTAGCACTGCCAGTGTAACTGAGGCCTAAATGTTTGTTTTCATAAAGAAAAGGTTGTGTTTATAAAATGATAATGGTATTATAATAGGAGGCCATTACATACACAATTATTGCTTAAAGAATTTCTTCTGCAGCCATGAACCCAGAGCTACAAAACTACCATAAACTTGCTCCATTAGTACATCCTTGAATACTCCAACAATCGTGATGTTATTCAACATAGTAAGTGCATTCTGTATTCACATCCCTTTACATATTTATTTAAAGCCCTTTAAACCTAGCAAGCATTTTGATTTGCATCACCTGTCTAGGTCAAACTACCTGACATTTCATCATTTGTTGCCAATACCTCTAGCTGACTTTAATATATGTGTTATAGTGTTCTTTTATACATTAGCCAAGAGCATTCAAAAACAGCATTTTTCAAAAGCGAAATAAAGAGAAACGTGGTCACATTCATGTTCTCTTGAGCCTATTTATAATTAAGCAATACTATGAGGGGAATGTATCAAAACTGAAGCCGACAAAATCTGGAGCAGCTTTACATGGCAACCAATCAGCTTCTCTCTTTCATTTTAAAACCTTAACTGAACAAACTGAAGAGACAACCTCATTGGTTGCAATAGGCAACTGCTCCAGATTTTGTCTACTCCAGTTTTGATAGATTCCCCCCTATGCGTTTCCTTTCAATATAAAATAATTTTGGAACATCATTGCCCATATTCGGGAACATTGATGCTCAATGGGCAACCCAAATAAATAGTTTTAAATATTGGACTTAGAATTCTATCATCATTATGACCTCGATGAAGGGTCTCTCAAATCTAATACAGCTGTAACGGGTTGAAGTTACATTTTAGTTAGGCTTCTGGTGGCACTAGAGGCTGTAGGACATAATCATTTTTAATTGCATTGCCCACTAGTTTGGGATAACCGCTTTTTTATATTGGTTACATATTAGTTCACATGGCATCACTCAAAATTGCTGCTTGTAATTTACTTGTTCTTTTCTGAAAGAAAAGTTTTTCTCTAAACTTAATTTAACCTCTGGAATGAGCAGCTTAATGTTTACCATAATTACCCCTGTCTGTACTGTGCTAGCAGATCATCATCAGATTATCAGTTGTAATTTAGATTTGAACACGGTCTGTCGTAACAAAGGTTAAAGATCTTGAAGCATTGTATGTTAATGAGGGGAAGCTCATTGTGTCTCTATTGTTTCTATGGGGACTGCCACAGTTTCCCGTCACTTTAAAATTGTAATGAAATAATTAGAAAAATTTCTTAGCTATTGAGAAATCATACAAAGTACTTTTGCAGTATTACACCCCTGGCCACCTACATAAACCTATCCCCCACAATGTTGTACTAAACTGGGCTTTATGGTTCACATATGGTGGGAATACCCCCAGGTTAAAAGGCTTTGGATCCAAGTATATGCTTTAACTAATACAGTATTTTGTTTCAGTCTTACTAAGAACCAATAGGAAGCCCTGCTGCCCAACCCTATTAGACAGTCAAGAAGCACCAACAGAATTTGATTAACCAAATGTTTATTGGCACTAAACAGACCATTGCGAGGTCCTGGAGATGTCCGCTCCTCAACTTCCAAGAAGGGAAAAATAGAATTATGGCCAATATGATTAAAAATAAAACTGACTGCAGTCCTGGCCAACTCATGCATTTATTATTTTTAAATTTGGAGGCCCCGGATCTCTTCTGCTAGCCCCCAGTGTTTTCAGGATTCCTTGTTTTTTTTCTTAATACTTTGATTTTATGCTCCGGGTTTAGGTATCTGGACCTTTTGTCTCTGGCCCTGTTTTTCTGATTTCCTCTCATGTCTGTTGCTCTTTTTCCTGTTCTTTCTCTTTTCTTTCCTCTCTCTTTACCTTCTACCTCTTTTCCTTTCCCCCTGAACCCTGTCCCCCTCTTCCCTATCTCCCCTCCCGATTGCCCTACTCGGTCACCGTTTGACTTTTGCCGCTTGGATCACCCCTGCCTAAGATTTATACTCCTGTAGAATCTCCCCTAACATGCTGTTTCTGTGAGGCCATAACAGTTGGCAACACGATGAGCCATAATGGCCACTTATTTGGAGGACATTGCTGGGTCCAAGAGGTTCTACCATGCAACCTCATTTCAAGGTTATTTTGCTGTGTCATTCTCACCTTGCGATTACGATGACCAGATAGTTCTACTGCCCTGATGTTATTTGTCAATGCTTCTGTATCTTAGCTTGCACTCCAGCTGCTGTGTCAGATCCATGGCCTATAGTTAATTATGATCTACTGCCTGTTTTGTTACCCTAAGAAAAATGCTGTCATTTTGTTTCGTCGGTCCACAGCACATTCTCCCAAAAGGATTTTGTCTACCTCAGGTAAGTTTTGGGCAGACTCCAATCTGGCTCTTTTATGTTCCTGTGTCAGCAGTAGGGTCCTCCTGGGTCTCCTACCATAGCACCCCTTTTCATTCACATGGCAAAGTATAGTGCGAGCTGACACAGTTGTACCCTGTGCCTGAAGGTCAGCTGGAGTCAGTCTGGAAGTTGATCGTGGGTCTTTATCCACCATTCGAACAATCCTTTGTTGCAATCTTTGATCAATTGTTCTCTTTCCTCCACGTCCAGGGAGATTAGCTACGGTGCCATGGACTGTAATCTTCTTGACAATGTTGCACATAGTGGACACAGGAACATTAAGATCTCTGGAGATGGACTTGGAAAAAAACTTGGAATGAAAATATTTCTTGCAATTTGGAGAAGGTGCCAATCATTTTGTCCAGTCCATTTTGGGGTTTTGCGTGGAATGCGTCAGGTTTGGCTTTTTTTCTCCATTTTTTTCGTGTCATACCAATACAAACAAAAGAAATAAACATGAGAACGCCTAAATATTTGTAAATCAACAATTTTCTGCGCTAAGTGGTGCATTAACTGACAGAAATGCAGGGGTGCCAATATTTTTGGCCATGACGGTATACTTTTCCAATTTGTGCTCATGTACATTACATTGAGTTGCAGTTTAAAATCAGACTGACTACTTATTCAACCAATGTGTTATTTAACTTGTACTCAAGCACATTTTAAGCATCAAAACAAACTGAACAAGTCCTAACTCAGTGAGCCTTTTAAAATTGCATTTACACTATAAAAATCTAGCTTGAGTACTGTGACTTGAGACTTGTACTTATTATTAATGCAAGTTCATATCAGAAGGAAGCCAATTATGGAATCATATTGCTTTGCCTATTACATTCCAGTAGGAGGAGAATACATTCAGTCTGTGATGAATTATTTAGTGCAGGGAAAGGAAGCAAGACAAATTTAAAGAATTAAAAAAAAAAAAAATAAGACATCAAACTCCAGCTGAGTTACTTGTCAAATACCAAAACACACAATAAACCAAATAATGGTGCAAAATGGCAAGCATGAATGGCACGTTTTGAAATACAACTTTTATACTGCCTTTTTTGCTGCTGAAATGGCAATTAGGCTGAATGCTTCAATCTAGGGAGCAAAGTATGCATCTGATAGTGGACATTAAGGAGACTGTTGTAAATTGTGACTAGGTTTTTCATTTGAGCTGTGCGCAGAATGAACAAATTGTGATCAGTGGCATTCTCCTGATGTTGAACAAGCTTGAAGAGGCCGTGAAACGCAATGGGCTGTCACTTTGAATGAAAGCTGACTAATTTACCTGACTTTAATTCATTTCGGGGAAAATGCTTAAGAGCAATAGAGAGTAAAGCTGTCAGAAAGGCTTCGTTAGAAAGAAAAGTGCAGCTGCCACGATTCATTTACGCTTTTTTTTAATGTATGGAAGGCTTAATTATGTCATGATCGAAAACCTTGTCTGCAGGGATGTTTTCTGAGTGTAACTACCAAGAAAATTAACATAACTAAAAAGGGGATTATTTGTGAACATGAAACAGGTGAGATTCTGTAAGTGTCTAGTCCACACAAGAATTGCCTAAAAATATTTCCTTTTTTGGAGTCCATTCCTTAACTGTTTGGTTATACTACTGCCTACGGAAGAGGTGGGAACTGGAAACAAACCAAAAAAAAAACATTGGCCAGCACAGGATGCCCCAGTTTTGGAGCAAGGTAGTATTGAAAGCATGAAAATAAACACAGAGGGGAGAGACCTCTGATCCCCTAATGGATGTCAAGAGAACGGTTATTTGTGCGTACAAAAATCCTATTTTCTTCCTCATCCATTGAGGGACACCAGCTTAATAGCTGCCTGAAGGACCTAAGGACCTAACACTCAAAGCTGGCATCAAATGAGACCTGCATATTCACCTGCAAGAAAATGCAAACAAAAAAACAGGTGGTAGCCTCGCAAACTGGGAAAGGTTGCTTGAAGCCGAAAAGAGCAAGACTCACTCACAGATCTAATACAGTATGTCTTGACAGGAAGGGGTGAAACCCTTACCTTATGGCCATATGTTTGGATAATGGTCTGCATGAGACACCTAGAAATGGTGGACTGAGAAGCCAGTATACCCTTACAAGGTTTATCCAGGATTACATAAGTGCATCAATCTTCCTGAAAGAAGCAGTGGATGAGAAATTAACTCTCACAGCCCAAAACACCCAATGAATGGATTTTCTTTTTGGTGAATTGGAGCCAAATAGAGGTACAGGAGAACAATGGCTTTGTTAAGGTGAAAGGCAGGACTACCTTAGGAAAGAAGGGCATCAACACTGTTTTGTCCCTATGTAAAACTGGAACGGATTCTTGCATGATAAGGCTGCCAGTTCAGACACTGGTCTTCTTGAGGTGATGGCTACAAGGAATACCACCTTGTAGGTGAGGGTACAGAGAGGAACATCTTTAATGGGTTAAAACAGTGGTTACTGATGCGTAGAGAAAACCAGAATTAGATCCCTTAGAGTTACAGGAAAGTGAACAGGGAGAGCTAAAAGTCCAAAGGTCTAAATCAAGGAATGAAAAGCTAATTGGCTCTTAAACAAGATAAACACAAGCTTGTCCCTCGGTAGTGCTGAGAGCCAAATGCGGGTCCATGCACAGCTGCAGGAAAGAGAAGATTTGTACCATAGATGAACTCCTGGGGTGGAAGCCCCAAGACTCACACGAGAGGAAGTATTCCTTCCATGTTCGATGACCAACCTTGCGAGAAGTAGACTTTTTAGCTTCTAGCATTGTGGGAATCACAGACTCAGAGGTGCTCCAATCTCACAAAATCTGAGCTTCAACAGCCATGACAGGAAAGCCAGCAACTGCATAGCAGGTGCAGAGATTTTATTGCGATGGATGCCAGACACATTTATGTGGCCTAATCTTTGTGGACATTACTTAAATCAACTGTGTATCTTCCACACATACTGTATTCCCTACATCAAATGAGCACGCTGTGGTGAACAGGATTTAAATGTATTAGGGCCTGTTCACATGAGTTTCAGGTCCGGATCTGCAGACGCGGTGCTACTGATGCAGTGCGTTTTGGCCGCGTTCCAGTGCTGGAGTGGGGCTGTTAGTATTTTAGCTGCAGTGCAGTGCGTTTTTTATGCGTTTTTGACGCGTTTGAGTTTCCTGACCGTACAAAATGTGACATGCAGTATTTTTCTGTCGTAACCTGAACAGACTGCGCACGTGAGAGCTGTAGCCTATAAAACACATAGGGATACATTGGGATGCATTTTTCTTTTTAACTGAAGTGGACACATGTAGGTTCACTTAAAGTGCACCTTTGGAGAATGTAATTCTGCTGAAATGATATTCAGGCAATACAGCCTACCACCTTGAGGTGCTTACAGTAATTTTCAAAAATGCAAACAATCCCAGAAATTCAGCAGAGCCCATTCACATTTAGCTATTATTAGTAAGACATAGGAAAAGAGAAGGCCAAGAGCCAATTTCCTAGATAAAGGTGGTGTTATACATTATAGTGGCCCAAATTTATGGGGTTCCCATGGCACACTGTAATATTACTGAAAATGCATGCCGTCTCCCATAGATGCCTGCTATAAAGTAAACTGATGTCATTACATATAAATATAGCTTACCAGCCTACAGGTTAATGTGAAAGCTTTTATTTTCTAAGGGGTCGCCACATGCATGGTACTGAATGGATGCTAGCTTCTGTGCCTTGTCGGAGCAGGTTGAAACCAGAATAGGATCTGCGGCCTATTTTTTTTTCTCTTAGTTTATTGATGTGAGGAGGGGAAGAGAAATGGGAAAGGTATATTTAATTTTAGTTATAGAAAATGCACTGATCTTATAAGTCCGACTTTACTGAACCAAACTTTGGTAGCAAAAACCTACGGGTAAAAATCTGGAGTTAAAGCGTCTGTTTTGCCCAATAATCTCTACTGGAAATTAAAAAGGTTAGACGTGAGAAAAAATAATATCATCAACTCTAAAATCATTTGTTCACTCCACACACAGTGATCAAACAATGCCTAATAAAAAAACAATCTGCCACAACCTTACTGGAAATGGGTTCTAACAACATCACCTAATAACATAACTTTTTGTCCTAAATCCAAAAGTCTAATTAATTAAAGTCTCCAGAATATTCCCCCATGCTGCCTCACACAATACCCCATGCATCTCTATGTCCACTCCAAGTCTGCTCAGCTCCCTGTGGTGTCAGTTGGCGGGCCAGGTGATACCTACTTTGCCAGACTGATAGCCTTATGAGATCACACCCAAAAGAAGGTTGTAGAAACAGTGGAGTAGGACCTGCAATACCTAGCTGAGCCTCAGAAGATATTCTTAACCTGAAGTACCATAGCTGCACAATTTTCAGAATAATTGTAGCACTTCTCTGACTATTTTTACTGGCTGCCTAGAGTTGCTCTTTAAGTAGGATGATTGCATATGGTGATAAGCCATCATTATCCGTCTGGAAAGTAGTAATTGTTGGAGCAGTAATTTACTGTTACAGTTTCAACTGTAAATAGTAATTTTTATAAATGGTATAAACAGCAAATGGTGGTTGAGAAAGAGTACAATATAAACGATCATTTTGAAACATTTTGTAAATTGCTCAAGTCAACTAAAAGTAACTATGTGTTTTTTGGTGTTTTGTCTTAGTGCAAACCTTTTTTATTTTGTTTAATGTGCTCAAGTAGTGCAATAAATGTAAACTTCACTTTCAGAGAACAGAATGCATAATAAAATAGAAATGCATACATTTTATTATCCGGACTGGGGCTGAAGCTGCACAAACACAAAGCAATGTGTTCTGGTATACAAGCAAAGGCACATCTATGCTCCAATGACCAGAAATTTGATATTTACAGATTACTTTGAAGTTGAATTTTGCATTTCTGGTACATCTAATAATATATTGAATTGCAGAAAAAAAGTAAATACTTTTCCTGATCTGTTGAATCTCCTTACATAGGGCTATTTTAGTATTTATTTTATGCAAATTAAACTTTCAAGTTTTACTTGTTGTGAGGAAAAAGCAGAATCATTGAATGCTGTATGTTGATGATAGGGATGCACCGATACCGTTTTTTTGGTATCGAGTACGAGTACCGATATTTATATTTCGGTACTCGCCGATACCGAGTACCGATACTGGTATTTCCGGTAGCATTGAGCCAGCTTCCCAGGCAATCAGGGAGCCAGGCGGCGTGTCATTAACACCACCGCCCGGCTTCTTGATTGCCCAGGAAAGCCGACTCCATTCTGTTTGGCCGGCTCAATGCTGATTGGCATCAAGGCCGGCCAAACAGATCTGACAATATGGTGACACAGCCTCCACCCTGCAGACACCTCATTACCCTCACATCGATCCTCAGCAGCATTCATTACCATACCACAGATGTCCCTCGGCCAGCTGGGCAGACACCGCTCTCCAAGCACTCCCGGATCTGCCCACGTCTCCTGTGTGTACAGCGCCCATGTGATCGGCACTCAGCCTGCTACTGTGCATGTGCAGACTGCCCAAGGCTCTCATTTAGACATCCTCTAACAGCATCAAGCAGGCGGTGCTGGTGCTGTTCACACAGGAGATGTGGGCAGACCCAGGAGAGCTTGGTATCGGTATCAGTGCATCCCTAATTATTGTGATAGCAACAGTGTACATGTTTGTTAAATAATATAGAGAGAACAGAAAACATGCCAATGGAGCATGCAGGGTAATGCAGCTCTACAGAGACAGCAGAAGGGTACAGCTGAAAACTACTCCATTAGAAGTAGTGGTACATTGTGTTGAGAATAGTGGAAATATAACTCATTTTTTAGTAGGTTTTAGTAGGCTATGATTCCACATCACTTTGGGGGAGGTGAGGTCTTCAAGGTCTTGTCAGTGAGAGGAGTGCAATGGGTAGGTTTAGTTTAAGTAGTATATGGTTGGGTGGCAATTAAAGAGGGGTTAATATTACAATGAACTGGAGGTCATCACACTGGAGTGGTACTACTATATGAGAACGTGGTTACAAAACTGTAAAGGAAGGTAGTTGTTGATGGGACACATGATGCAAGGTCCAAGCTACTTATAGTACTTTATTACATGAATTGTGGCAACTATGTTTAAACAACTGAGTTGTTCTACTCACAGTCTGTAGGCCTCATTATACATAAGCAATAGCATTGTATTTTTTGCATGTTCAGCAGTTACCACTGAACCTGCTAAATAGAGAAAGAAGTGGTAGAAAGAGGCGGAGTGACACATACAGGAATGATTTATAAATCTTCCACCCATGTTCTGTAACAGAGGTATTTATACAGTATTATTTATACAGTGTAGGAAGTATATAATTGGTCAACAGTATTTACAAACATTAGGAAAGCTTTAGGAAAAAAGAAATGTGCAAAAAAATAGTATAAACTGTGAAATTGTCACAAAGGGATACACAATTTTGTGTCATACACAACACCTGTGTTGCACAATGCCACGCGCACACTGCCCGTTCAGCATTGCGGTCATCAGAAGCCCGCCCCTCGAGAGTACGATCTGCCTGTCCAAGATGGGCAGATCGTACGTTTTTTTAATCACTTTACAACCATCGCAAGACTAAGGTCTTGCGATGGTTGTACAGTGTATGGCCACCTTTAGAGTGGTATTTGATTCCTAGCGCAGTTTCTTTCTATCTAACATTAGGAAAGCTTTGACAGCATAAATAACAGATTGCCAAAAATTGGATGTCACACTATAAATAAGCAGCAAGCCAGGTACAGGATAACCTTTAACATGTGCATAACAATGCTTGAAATATGTTTTCAGATGGTTATGGCCATAAAACATTCACACATTGTTGTTTAAGTTACCCTAAAGGTCTTGGAGAGTTCACAACACAAATGTGAACCAATTTAATTAGCCTACAAGCAGTACCTGGGTCTATTTGGAGTTTAATTTTGTATTTCTTTTATTCGATATTCAGACTCAGTTCTTTGTCAGATACAAGAGTAAAAATCATATAGGTAAACATTTAAAAAATGTTTTTCAGGTTCCATTCTTAATAAAAAAACGATTAAAATACGTAATGGTTTTACTCTACAGGAGACTTGCCATTAGATAAAAATAAAACTCAGAAACATTTCGAATGACATTCTATATGCAATTAAATTTTGTGTCGTCCTGGACGTACAAAAGGAAAAGTTCCTGTAAGTCGAGCTTAATTTTTTTTTTTTTGCTGCTGACCAGAAAATGTAAGTTGTTTTCCATAGTAACCAATCAGTCCTCAACTTATATACTGGGAAGATAAAACAAGGAATCCGGATGGTCGCCGTGAGCAAGAACAGCTTTGTTGTCACAAATAGTCTCTATAGAGTGTAATTTTCCACCAAATGGTATACCCCCCACCAAAAACAATATCTACTTTGCACATGTGTAGTTACATTTTCTGCTATGTATAACATTTTTTAACTATTTAATTTGTGGAATGATGTCCTACAGAGCTACAAAATACTAAAAACACACTGGAAGTTTTGTCCACATTATTCCTTGGCTTTTACTGCAAGAGTTCCGTGGGAAATTAGCTGATCTACTGGTGACAGAACACACAATACTCTAGGTCAGTAGCGGCTGTTATGGGCTTTATCTTCCTGTCCTTCTCGCTGCTTCCAATAATGAGTTACAGACAGAGACACTGGATTCTCACACAATGCACGGCAAATTATCCCACAGTAACTTGTAGAAAAGAAAAGCATCAATGTTTAGAGTGGTGAGAAAAAATCTGTATTCATTTTCCATCAGCGCTGTTGCTGACCTCATAAAGTGCTCGACTAGTTGTACGTGCAATTAGCGGGTGAAAGATCGAGTTAGCAAAGCATTTCAATGAACAAAAAATGCGGTTTGATGTGAATGAAGAAAATAGCTTTTCCTACATATACCGATTGTTTCCTTTTGTGTTACATCCTATTTAGTAAACTTGGTTCATTTTTGAAGGACCTGTGTTTTGATTGACTTGAACTGTACCCATTACTGATTCCTCTAAGCTTAGATCGGGGGGAAAAATAACTTTAATGAAAAACTATTCCAAACTAAAGGCAATCTAGGACAAATAATAAAAATAGTACATCTTAAATATCTCAGTTAAAGGGAGACTGTGAGTGTAGAAATATGGAAACTGGTATTAGTGACTAGTAGTAAGTTGCAGATATGGACAAAGCAGGACAGGAGCGCGACTACCAGCGCGACTTTCTGAAAGTAGTAAGTGTCTGTTTTGGAATAAGCATACAGACAGTGACATCTAAAAAGTTTCAATTCTTGTTCTGCATGCTGTCAGTTCTTCACGAGAGCTGGACAGAATGATTGTGGCTTATGTCAACTGCTCCACCATCCCTAAAAACATCATTAAAGTAGAATTAAATTCTGCTAGTTACTAACAAGCAGTAGATATATGCAAAAACATTTAAAAAAATGAAAAAGTTACCAAAAAGGTAAAAACTTACCCCTCGCTCCCGTCCGAAGATCTGAAGCTTCTCGAGTGGCCGTGCAGGATGATGGGGCGGGCGCATGCGCAGTAGAGATCTTCGGCGGGGAGAAGAGGAGAGACACATTGGAGCTGAATGCAGGCAGCCTGGAACGTTCACGTCCAACAGACACCGTGGGACAGGAAGAGACAGCAGTCTGCGCTGGATCAGGGACCGGCACCAGTGCAGGAGGCATTTCTGAATACAAGTGGAAGGAAGATGATCAGGTCAAGAAGCATCATTTAACAGGTATTTAAATCTTCACAGATTTTTGCACATATCTACTTCTAGCAAGCAGTAGATATATGCAAAAACTTTTTTTTTAAAGTTACCAAACAGGTTTAAACTTACCTTTGTCTCCGTTGCGCGCTCCTGTCCGAAGATCTGAAGATTCTCGGGCAGACGCAAAGGATCATGGGGTGGGCGCATGCGCAGTACAGATCTTCAGCCGGGAGATGAGGAGAGACACAAGGTAAGTCAATGCAGGCAGCCCAGTAGCGTGCACCCGCACTGACTCCGTGGGACAGGAAGACACAGCAATCAGCTCTGGATCAGAGACTGGCACAAGTGCTGGTGGAACCCCTGAAAACTACAGGAAAGAAGATGAAGATGATTGGATCAAGAGGCATAATTTAACTTCATTGACTTCAATGCACAGCCACGCCCCCTCCCACCCGTGAACGCACTGGAACACGGACGTTCTGGTGTGAACCGGCCCTTAAAGCTGAATTCCTGAAAGATATATATTCTACTGAATGTTCTCTGAGCAACAAATAAAACAACCGCTATGTTGTATTTGTGTTTTGTTTCTGTAGTTTTATTTTTCACACAAGCACAACTTACTTTATTTTTTTTATTTTTTTTTACACAAGCGCAACAACAAAATACTAAGCCCTTCTTAGGCCCCTTTCACATGGGAGGGGATCTGTACACCAGTGTTAATACCTGCTTTACATCATTTTAGCTCTTTTAGTCTATTGTACAGTAGCACTCAGACTGGGAGAAGAAGGGTGGCCCTTGGGGCCAATTATCTGTCCTGTTCACACATGTGGTGAAAGGAACATGCTGACAGGATGAGAGAGAGCAGAGAGATAACCTCATCCATCTGATGTTGCTACTCATGTATCCAATCACAGGCTGGGGAAGGGAGGTGACTTAACTTTGTTGCTTAACTGTAGTAGAGAATAGGCAGGTTACCAAGCTGGGTTGGGTGGTAGAGCTGTGCAAATCTCATGTCTGGGTGGATAGAAATTAGGGATGCACCAATACTAGTAGGTGCCAAATGCTCTGATACCTTTCCCAATACCATAAATTCCGGTCAGAGGAAACTTTCCTCTTACCGGTAGTGCTGTAGTAGAACATGGAGCCAGATTCCTGGGCAATCAGGAAGCTGCGTGGCAATAATGACACCCCTCCCAGCTTCCTGATAGGCCGAGAAGCCGGCTCGATGCTCATTGGCTGGGAAGCTGGTTTCCCAGCCAATCACAATCGAGCCGGCCAAACATGGAGCCAGCTTCCCGGGCTGCCCATTACATGCTGCCCAGGTTCCTGATTGCCCGGGAAGGCGGCTCCTTGTCAGCAGAAGCACCGTTATCGGTACTCGGTATCGGCGAGTACCAAAAGCAAAATATTGGTACTCATACTCGATACAAAAAAAACAGTATCTGTGCATCCCTAATTTAAAAAAAAACATATCCTTTGGCAGAAAAAACATCTCCCTCAGGTCATTAGTAGTAACAAAGGCATATTACTGACCATGTTGGCCAGAAATCTACCTGTGTATGGACAGTTGTTTTTGGAGCAAAGCAAAAAGTCAGCAGTGGTAACCATTAAAGCTGGTTTAGCTATTACTACAGACTTTGAATTTTGTTCAGTAGAGATTATTGCATGCATATTACAAATAAGCTTTTCAGTAGAATTAATACGGCACAAGCATGATTCCGAAGGCATTATTAATGTGCATATGCAAAGCAATGTTCCAGCCAAGCAATGCAAAAAGTGGGATTTATTTCAAGTGTGCTGTCTACAGCCAAGTAGTAAACACAACAAACATATTAATGGATGCCTTAGCAAGGTCACGTTCTGAGCTTTACGTTATAAATCTAAAAGATCGAGGATTAACATGTACACTGTAGATAATGTTGAGAAATACTCTGTTAATGTTATCTATGCTGAAAAAAAGGGTAAAAAAATGAAGTGCATTTCAGAGAACAAAGCACATACGCTATTTCGTGGTTGATTTTCTAAAGGCAAATAGGCTGTTCACTTTAAAATGGAACTTTCCAGGGGAACTTTCCCTTACCTTGGCAAATAAGGTAACATTTCACTTTGTAAAAATACCCAATCAGGTGCAAGGAAAATTTAAAAAAAAAGTTTTTGCTTGCACATGATTGGATGATAGAAGTTGGCAGAGCTTGTGGTGTTCCTGTGGCAAGAAAGAAAATATTCTTGCGGCTGGAATCCCGGGTGTCCCTCTTCAGTTGCGTCCATCGTACTTATTGAAGCTAATGGCAGGGTGACTGCGGACACATTTCTCAGAGGCAGCTCACGTGTAATCCTGCCGTTGGAATCCGGAGGTTCTTGCCTGTAAATAGGGCCCCAAATAAGTGAATAACATTGATTATCTTGTAAAAATGGCACCTGGAAGTTGTTGTGTGGGAAGCAAAAAAAAATTGGACAAGTGTAAGGATTTGAGTGAATTTGACAAGGGCCAAATTGTGATGGCTAGACGACTGGGTCAGAGCAACTGCGAAACTATACAGCTCTTGTAGGATGTTCCCGGTCTCCTGTGGTCAGGACCTACCAAAAGTGGTCCAATTAGGTAAAACTGGCAAACTAGTGACAGGGTCATGGACGGCCAAGGCTCATTGATGCAGGTTGGGAGTGAAGTCTGGCCCGTGTAGTCCAATCCAATGGAAGAGCTACTGTTCAAATTGCTGAAAAAGTTTATGCTGGTTCCGCTAGAAAGGTCTCTGAACACACAATGCATCACAGTTTGTTGTGTGTGGAGCAGAGTAGCCACAGACACTTGCCCACCGCCAAAAGCACCTACGTTGGGCACATGAGCATCAGAACTCGACCATGGAGCAACGGAAGAAGGTGGCCTGGTCTGATGAATCACATTTTCTTTAACATCATGTGGATGGCCGGGTGGGTGCGTGTCTGTTGCTTACCCGGGTAAGAGATGGCACCAGGATGCACTATGGGAAGAAGGCAAGCCAGGGGAGGCAGTGTGATGCTTTGAGCAATGTTTTGCTGGGGAAACCTTGGGTCTTGCCATTCATGTGGGGATCTTACTTTGACACATACCGAGGAGAGAAATCCTTCCTACAATGAGGTAATATTTCTTTGCGTTCAAGTGTAGTTAAATGACATTTAGATATTAAGAGTGTTTTACATACAAATCCGCAACTTATTTTGAGCAATTTGGCCAGTTATGCATCCAGTGGTGTCAATATGAGAGAGATGTTGGATATCAAATGGATTTATTTAGATTGGAGTCATATTTTAGTTATCAATGATATATGAGATTTTGATACAACTGATACAGTTTGTTTTGACACTATATACTTACCAACATGAGTGAATGCCTTGCGTTTCTCCTCTCTCTAATCTATGGATGTGATTTCATTCATGCTCATACTATTGCCATATGGGTGGACTTGGTATGAGACAATTATCAATTTGATCATAATTTATGTTTTTTTTAGAAGATTGAACTTTTGATAGATATATGGTTTGAACCATTGTAGGAACTTCAGGATAGATGTGCTGTCCCCCCTGCTCTTTTGCCGACTTGTTCTCGCCACCCTCTCTCCATCATGGTTGGTTAGAGTCCTCCAGGGGTGTGGACCCATCCATTGCCCAATTTTCCAAGAGGGTATGTATGTAGTTAATTGAGCTTATATTAATGTAGATATTTATACATGTGCACTGAGAATTACTATTTATTTATTATATTTATTAATAGAGTTATCTCAGCTTTGGATCTACAAAGAAATTACAGAGTTTTGACTCCAATAAACCTCCTGAGGAAGCTTTAGCGAGCGAAACGCGTACAGGGCCGGAATCGTGAAATTATAAATGAAATTATGCTTGCCTTGTAAATGTGTATGGACAATCACGCACCAAATGCATGACCATTACTACAAAAAATATATTGTTATTATATACACCATGCTATTCCAGGGAGTCCAGGGAGGTATATGTAATTATATATTATCCACTGTTTATAACTTTTTAGACCAATTAAATGTTGTTAAGTATATTGAGATCATGTAAATAAAATTCTTTATTATTTTATATATATTTATGACCAGTCATCATGTCTCGTTACCAAGCTAAGCCATGTTATCCCACATTCATCATTGGACACTTTTAAAGCCGCATTATCGCTTTGTTTTTTCATGCTTTGACACGTACCACCTACCTAAACATTCTTGCCTACCAAGTTCACCCCTTTGAAAAAAACGGTATTCCCTGATGGCAGTGGCCTCGTTCAGCAGGATGATGCACCCTACCACACTGCAAAAATGGTTTGAGAATGGTTTAAGGAACAGAACAATGAGTTTGAGGCATTGGACTTGGCCTCCAAATTCTCCAGATCTCAATCCAACGGAGCATATGTGGGATGTGCTGTAAAAACAAGTCTAAAGAATTAAGGGCCCACCTCACAAATTACAGGACTTGAAGGATCTGCTACTGATAGTATGGTGCCACAGAATGCCTTCAAAGGTCTAGTGGAGCCCATGCCTCGAAGAGTGTGGGCTCCAAAGTGTTAATGCTTTCACTTATCTGTGCTGCAAGACCCATGAGTGCCTCTATACCTATTTTGGATTGATAGATAGATAGATAGATAGATAGATAGATAGATAGATAGATAGATAGATAGATAGATAGAATAGATAGGATAGATAGAGACTTTAATTTTGCTGGCAATATCCATGTTTATCCTATCTGGAGCTGTCCTTTAATGCATTGCCTGAGATCCGACTCTTTCACAACCAGCTTAACTCAAAACACATCTACAGAAGAAAAAAAAAAGCAATCTGCACAACACCTGACCTAAAGTATAACTCTCTCTGTCCCATTTCATAGGCTGTGTTATGTTGCATTAAGGTCAATTATACCAAAGACTTTGATGTCCCAAAGATCTGGCGGTTGTAAATTCCCAGGTCAGGACCCAGTCTACTGTGAAATGTCCAACCTGCTGCTTGTCTGCAGTGACAAAAAGCTCCTACTGTTTTAGTTTCAATTTGTTTAGCCATCCCGACTGCCTTCACAGAAGCTTCATTGATTTTGTTTCCGGATGACAAGTTTCTGTTGGTTGTGTTTTCACATTAGAGAATAAGTAGTGTCCCTGCGTGTCCCTTATTGACTTCTGGAGTGAAATCATTAGAGGTGGCTTTGCATGTTTAAAACAAAGCTAATCACTTGTGGAGTTCTGAGTTTTTAAATGCTCTCACTATTGCATATATGGGTAATGTTTTAGGAAAAATCCAGGGGCTCTTAAGCAGGACCACATGTTTGTTTTGCACTCCAACCAGTTATAAATACGTCCTTATGTGCATGTAATGCCGCCGACGGGCCGCCTCTTGTTCGTCTGCCTCGGTCCTCTGCGTCCCACCGTGGAACGCGGAAGCTGCACGAACTCCTGGTTGTGACGCGGCGGCTGCGTTCCACGGTGGAACGCGGAAGTCGTCCGGACCAGTTAGCGGTCCCTCCTCACTTCCTGGCCCTATTTAAAGGCACTGATGAGGCAGCATGGCGTTCTGTGATTGTTGTCTGAACGCCTGCTGCCTCACGAACCTGTGTATGAGACTGCTACCAACCGGACCCTGCTCATCCCCCTGCTGCCATCTGGAAGACGGACCTGCTCAGTTCTGCTACTGGAGTCACCTGGGAGTCTCAGCCATCATTCAGCTACTGCCAATCGCAAGTACCCTATCTGTGAGAGAGCACCTCTCCTCTGCTGCTTGCAGGCTGATATGAACTGTGTATTAGACTTACTGAGTATCCGCTCTTAACCCTGCCACAGCCACTGCATTCTAGTATTTCAATTGCCAAACCACAGTCTATGACGCAATAGTACTGTGTTGAATTGTGTTGTTTTTCCTTTGATCACTTGATGGTAGAATCTCAAACTCACCGTTGAGATTGTGAGTGACGCCTGAGATTCGTATCTGATTGATCCTATTACTCCGCAGTTGTGATCCTACTATTGTAAATACTGCAGACGTGACAGTGCATACCCTTCGGCCCAGAGAACGCAAATCCCGAGTGCTGGATGCCTACAGTGTTCCCCATTGCGTTTTTTGCCTGGCACTCTACATGTAAAACTACATTAACAAAACATGAACACACAAACACCTCTGCATATGGTAACACTTTGGTGTCCCATTCAATAAGAATTCCTCAATGCATAAATACCATAGTTATGGTAATGTACATTAAAAAAGTGATGAGCTGTGAAATCGTTTAATATGTCACCTACTATATTTACATTTGGATTCACGCTTTACAGCAGGGGTGGGCAACTCTGGCTCTCCAGCTGTGCTTTAATTGCAAATCCCAGTACCCCTCTGGGAGTCATGCCTGTAACAGTCAGTCTTGCAATGCGTTATGGAACTTCTAGTTCCACAATGGCTGGAGGGCGGCAGTTGCCCACCCCTGCTTCACGGAATCCCCATGGTACTACCAGGTATAAAATATGTCTACTTACTCCTACATTGGGCCAAGCTGTACCATTATGGGTAAGGATAAATATATATACCTGGAGTTCCGCTATAAGGAAGTGAAGTGACATACGTGTCAGTTCTAGGTAAATGTTTTTTGTGGGATTTTTTGCAATGCTGGTTTGTTGGGTATCATCAGTTTTTCCTGTTTACAATTCTAAGCTATTTTGAGGCTGGATGAATTTGTTACTTAAAGTGCAACTAAAGTCAAAACCTTTTTTAAGTTTTGTGATCCAGTGGAAAGTGATTAAAACCCCTGTCAGTTTGATATTACTGTCTGTGTCCCCGTTCACCCTATTTGTCCTGGTGACCGTTATCAATGAAAGTAAAGATAAAACCCAAATTTTAGGGTGACACCAGAACAAGAATAGATGGGAAATCTTCCAATGTAAACACTAGTTCTGGTGACCCTGATGACCACCAGCGATTTCCTTCACTAATAAAGACATTTCTCTCACTTCCTGCTGTGGCTATCAGAAAGGAAGTAAAGGGGAATCTCCTCAATGGGTCACAGATGGCAAAAAAGGTGACAGGGGTTAAAACCCTCCCTTACTCTATCCAAAACGAAAAAAAATAACTTCAGTTATGCTTTTAAGTGATATTGAGGTCAGAGTTTTTACGCTATTTCAAATGCTGATTAAATCATTTACAAGGGATGCTGCTCCTTGTTGCATAAAAACTTTAGCTTCCTGCAAAATCAGCTGAGCGCTGGCCCTGATATCATGTTTTAGGGTGGCTCTTTTCCCATGCAGGGACCTATGGAAGCAGCCTTGTGCATGCTAGTAAGCTGTGTGTGTCTCGGCAAACACACAGACACAGCAAGGCAAGACAGTTCCCTACTCTCTGCTCCTAACTTCTCCCTTCCCCAAGCTAGTAGATGGATGGCTGCTGGAAACTGTGCTGTCCCTTGAGATCTTGTACTGGACAGGAAATTCAGGGAAGTGGTTATATGGAACCAGTTGCTTGGAGAGATGATGACTAAGTGCTCAGGCAAAAATTCAAAGATATACTTTGCTGGGAAATGTATATTTGTTTGATCTCGATTCACTATTGAAAAAAGTTTGAGAGTCTAATTCTCTTTAAGTCTTGTCTTTAATCCTTATTGGAAAGTGTTTTTTTTTTTACATATTTCATTTAAGTTAATCAATTTCTGTTCTCCCCCTTCTATTTATCCACCCGGCTACTCCTTCATTTAACATGTCTGAAAAGAATGTGTAAGAAGAACACTGTACATAGAGTGCTGACAACATCCTTCCTGGCATGCTGCTGAAATTATAGACTGAGATGGGGACACAATTTAACAGCGCCATTATGAAAGTGTAAAATGTTTGTCCAGTCAAATACTGGATATATATGAGCCAAACTAGTTCATGAAATGGTCCACTTGAAAAGTTTGTATGTTGCCTATTATTACAATGCAACAGGGAGAAATAAGTTAAAAACTGCTACAGTAACAAAACAATTTTGAATCATACAAAAGCTATTTAATTTCTCTGGAAGAATGATGTTTTTTGGAAAAAATGGCATTCTGCTTTTTTTTTTTTTTTTACAGAGAGGCATTCTTGACCTGTTAATACAGTGCCTGGGACATCAGCCAGGTAGAATCTTACAGTGACCACTTAGCTAATTTCATCACTTTGGGGAAATTATGTAGAAAATAGGGAAGATATTAACTCTTATCGCTGTCAGAAACTATGGCAGGTTTGGTAGGTGGGGATGCCAAAGGCATGCGATAACCGGTGCTCGAAATGACCGCGGACAGCGCCGCTCACAGTACAACTTTGAATAAAGATGTTACCAGCACACCAGCACGACAAAATCCAATTCAGTGCAAATCCATTTTATTGATAGATGTCACCTAAATGTCAAGTGCTTTCGGGGCCGTGCAGGGTCCCCTTCATCAGGCTCTGTCATCTCTATAGTGTATAGGGATGCACCGATACCGATACAAGCATGAGTACTCGTACTCGTGCAAATACTCTGATACATAAAACGAGTACCTGTGCCGCATCCGCCATCTTCAGGGACCCGAAAGAAGGGCCCAAACCCAACCCCTGAAAAACAACCCCACACCATAATCCCCCCTCCCCCAATCTTTACACTTGGCACAATGCAGTCAGGCAAGTACCGGTCTCCTGCCAACTGCCAAACCCAGACACGTCCATCGGATTGCCAGACAGAGAAGCGTGATTCATCACTCCAGAGAACACATCCCCACTTCTCTAGAGTTCAGTGGTGGCAAAAGCCCTCTATATGCTGAGTTTTGGCTAACAGGAGGATATAATATATGTCATCCGGTGACCCTAAAGAGAACTACTGCCAAAAAAGTTTTGGTCATAGTTTTCTTTTAAATGTGCATTTCACTGCACGTTGCCGCAACACAATAGCGTGAATGGGCCCTAAAAAGTGCTTTACCTAACTCAAAATAAAAACTTCTAACCTTTAATGTAAAACAGTAAAATAATCCAAACCAAACCAATAATGTGTAACTTTTCAAAGCACAGAATTCTAAATCAGGTATAGCCATAACTGTATTTCAGTACACTGCAATAAATCAACAGCTATTTCTCTAGCATCAAAATCACCTTGATTTATAGGCTGTCACATTTTGTATTTCCACACAGCTCAACCAGAGCAAATTGATCCGATTAAGTAGATAATACATGATCAAATCTGAAGCAAGGGCCACCACAAAATATATATTATCTAACATCATATAATCAAAAAGTAACATATGCAGAACATACAAATCTGTTAATGCACTGCAAAATGCCAAGGCAAGCACAGTAACGGGTCTTACTTAATATAGTCGGGCAAAGAGCATAAAATTAGATCACAATGAAATAGCTCATAGAAGCCAGTCACTTTTTAGTTTACTAAAAACAGCTAGATGAAAAACATATTCTAATCTACACTTTGATCCTTGGAAAAAAAATTAAAAAGATGATTACAAAGCAAAAACCTCAACCAAAATGGAAAATGGATGGAAGTAGAGTAATCTTTGTCCCCTGCCAATCTGTGAATTAGAATCCTAGTAGCTCTTGTTTCATTTGAGAAGAAAGACAAAGCTATTTCCTGCTTTTATCTCCAGGAATCTTAACCTCCAGATGAACCATAAATGTGTAGCTCTTTCTACATCTACTCGGTTTCCGGGATTGATGGAAAATAATTAATTGATGGAATAAGGCCAAGCCAAACATATAAACAAAAAATGTAAAGCTCATTAAAAGATAAAACAATGTCTGTACTTACTATAAAACCTGTTTCTTGGGGTTTGTTAAGGGATACAGGATTCAGTTATTCTGAGACAACTGGGTTACACTGCCGCCTTTAGGAGGAATTGGACACTGGCAAAAGAAAAAAAAAACTGTTGGCCAACCAAGTATAACTTCTTCCACTCCTAGCATGCTTCGGTTTTGTAGAAAAGCAGTAATAGAAGTAAATCACAAACACAGAGGAGAAGGACCTGTGTCTCTTAATGAACTCCAAGAAACTGATTTAATGGTTAGAACAAACATTTTGTTTCAAATTCACTTATTAAAGGACACAGATTTCAGAGATAATTGGGATGTCCAACTGAGGGCTGGGCAACAGTAACAAAACACAAAACTGAACCGATTTTTCATAAAAACAACCGAATATAGGCTTTGAGGGGTGTGATTAAGCAATTAAGCAAATGGTACTACCTTCGAAGGAGCTTAGCATCAAGCCCAGAACTCTCATGCAGAATGGCACAGATGGATGGCTCCTGGACTGTAGAGTTCGAGTCTGGAAAGTCTTAGAGGCTTTTCTTGCGGAAGAAAAACTCTGGCTTGAGTTGGGTCTAGAATGAGACCCAGATGCTCCAAGCTTTGTGTCAGCTCCAGCACTAACTTTTCAAATTTCCGGATCCAACAGAACTTTTTAAAAGGTGTAGACTAGAGATGAGTGTTGGCTTCGAGTGCATCATGAGTTGGACCCAAACTGTTTGCAGTTCAGCAAAACTGAAAACGAATGGGATTGTTCGCTATCAACCACTTACCAATTATACAATTCCTAGGCTTGGCACTGTAGGCAGGGGGTATAAAAGGCCTAAGGACCAATATTGAGAGTTTCTAATGTGCCAGCATGCTCCTTGTCCGCACATAATTGGTTCCTTATGCTGCTTCTTCCTCTTCCAGCTCTGCTGTACAGTGGACTGCAAAAGGCTGATAACTCACATTCATGTACTTGCACCGGTGCATTAAAAAAAATATTTACAAATGAATACAGAGGTGCATTAATCTGTGTCTTTTATATGTGCCTAGAATTCAGCTTTGAACTGAAAAAGTGAAACGCAGGCTGCGGCTGCCTTTAACTTTATGACGAGCTAATAAAAACATGTCTAGTTTCCATTAGCAGCACTTTCCTGGAAGGACCATTGGAAGGAGAATGCTTGTGTACAATTGCTGAATTTTGTTTGGATACAGGGAGACCATTGTGAAGGAAGCAGCAATGGCTACAGAATGAAAATAAATGTCTGGATTTGAGGAGTACTTTGTCATCTGTGGAGGAAACCAAAGCTGTACACATTATTGGTGACTGAAGTGGATACCCAGTGAAGTCCATCTTAAAGCATGAATGACTATGCTATGCTTGACAGCTGACATTAGCTCAACAGTACTACATGAGTTAAACTGGAGCTAGATTTAATTTATATGGGGTATCAGTGGACTTTTGGTTTAAGTTTGATGTTGATGAAACATGAGCATAACACATCTTAAAACCAAACGGTTAGTAAATAAGTTACCCTTAACCCCAATCCCATTCCTAGGTCTAACTCTTAAAGCTACCTACAAAATGTAGCCACAGTATCATACACAATCGGGTTGCTATTCCTTTTAGGGGCTGTTCACATGAGTTTCAGGTCCTGATCAGGTCCGGATCTGCAGACACGGTGCTATGTGTTTTTGCCGCGTTTTTGCTGTGTTTTTGATGCGTTCCAGTTAAAAAAATGTATTTTATTTTTTTTGCTGGAGTGGGGCTGTCAGTATGTTAGCTGCAGTGCAGTGCGTTTTTGACGCGTATTGCGTTTCCGGACCGTTTCCTGACCATACAAAACGTGACATGCAGTATTTTTTCTGTCGTAAACCTGAACGGACTGCGCATGTGAGAACTGTAGCCCATAAAACACATAGGCCTGGTTCACACCTGGGCGTTTTACAGCGCGTTCCTACGCTCTGTAAAACGCTCAACATGTGAAAACCAATGATTGCCTATGGGCATGGTTCCTGTAGGAACGCGCTGCAAAACGCCCTACGCCCAAAGAAGTACAGGAGCTTCTTTGGGGCGTATTTGCCGCGCGTATCCATTGGGATATAGACAGATAGCCCTCGGAAACGCACGTTTTTTTTACAGCGAATCGCGGATAAAACGCGTGGCACGAAACGCGCGACAAACACGTATATTCGATACGCCTAGGTGTGAACACAGCCTTAGGGATAAATTGGGATGCCTTTTAAAGTGCAGGAGCGCACGGATCAGGTCAGCACAGAAAATGGACGTCGTGTGAACAGGCCCTTAAAGAAACTGTGGTACAAGCCTGCACATTTGCAACAGGCTTTTATCCTATCGGTAATCCTGGTTCTGGTCTCCCTGTGCAAAACAACAGAGAAAGCTAGGGCAGGGGATTGACTGCTGCTATTTTGTTTGAGACCCTTCCAGACCATAGCATTCAGCTGCATCAATGTGCCTTTTACTAAAAGTCACAGCAAAACCCAAACCTAAACCCAAACCCAATCATTTCCACAACATTATCAGCAATATCACATGGCAAATTGTTTGCTCTAAAGTAAAGAATGTGCGGCAGCATTTTTGAATGGGATAGAACTGATGCCCTTTACACATCTCTGTAAAATAGTGCATAATATTGCATATATTAAGTTGTCAATTAAATGTACTTTCTGCAGGCTCAATATGACCTACTCAGTGATATGTAAGAACAGGAGAACTTCTAATACGTCTCAGCAGGGTACTTTCCTCCACAGAATTGGCTGCTGGGAATATTTAACTCCTCAATTTCAGACTGCATTGCTGAAATCGTAATTATTGTTGCTTTTTCATGTTAATTATGC
Organism: Nanorana parkeri; assembly: GCF_000935625.1. Lineage (NCBI taxonomy): Eukaryota > Metazoa > Chordata > Amphibia > Anura > Dicroglossidae > Nanorana > Nanorana parkeri. Next base: position 101,837 of record NW_017307633.1, read on the forward strand.
AAATTGACGTGCTTCATTATGTGGTGTATCAAATCTCATAAAAATCAGCAGTATAAAATAGCTTAAGGACATTGGATTCCTGTCTGTGGATATAATACCGGGTATTGGTAAACTAAGATGCTTTTAAGACCACCAACATTTGCTGAGAATATTAAATATATCATAGGTAAACAACAGAAGGAGTGCTTTTTACAGTGGCAACCATATGTAACCAAATGGTATTGTAGAAAACAATAATGATATGTAGAAAGGGGCCACCTTCTATTTTCAGTGATTACTAGTAAAGCTAGTTAAACATATTCCAATCTGATCCTTAGAGTTAGCTACAATTGTGTAGTGTAAGCTCTATGACCTATCTGACTGTATATAATTTGGTAACAACAATGCTAAAGGGTGGGCACCTTGTGGTGCCTGCTTTTCTATGTGTAAGTCTTCAGATCAAACCCCGTGTCCCTGTGGAGGCCCTATTTAGCCTAGGTCCAGGTTGGAAACAAAGCATCAGGTTATCTCCAAGTGTATATTTAGCTGTAGCCTTCCTAAAGCTAAGCCCCATGTCAATACCAATCCTGTGATTCTGCACCACATAAATCCATTTTGTAAACAGCACTCCAGTACTTGATACCATTCTTTGTAGATAATATTAATGCATTCTTTATTGGTGCCCACCACACAAACTAGGACCCACTAAAACTCCCCTTTTACAATGCAGTTCACAGGTACAGGCCAAAACTTGGGCTACACAGGGTGTAAGAGTAAAATGGTGGCCGCACATGCGCACAAACCAAATATTCGTGTGGACCGAATACATGCCATAGTGTGCGAAAACACGTGTCGGCCGTCAAAGCGGAAATTACGCTGCTACCCTAATAGTTTACCATATATAAATGAACCTGCCCTTGCCCCATTGCTGATGGTCTTTCAGCTAGTGTTCCTGTCTGCCTGCAATTTGTTGGATTCCTGTTACCTGCTTGACCCGGCTTGTTTGGACTTCTCTATTGATTGCTGCCTGCCCCTGACCTCGGCCTTTTTCCTGGACTTTGCTTTTTGCTTCCTGATTGTGTATCCTGCTGCCCGACTGGCTACGACCTTTGGCTTTCCTGACAACGCTTCGATCCTGTTCCACGCTGCCTGCCCGGTTGGACCTCTGGCTTGCTGACTACCTCCTCCACAGTGTCGGTTCCCATCCGTGGCACTCGTGCATCTCGCTGTCCGTCCGCTACCTGTTCCCACCTCCAGGGGAGGAAGGACACGAGTCGCAAGAGAAGCCACCTCACCTTCCGGTCTCTCACCAGGTACATGACATAGGGAATCTCCTTGCTATTACTGCACCTTGATATATTTTATAGGAAGTACTGTATATCTGCTTAGAAGCATGATTAATCTGCTACTGAGTCCTGGGACTAAGATGAGTATAAAGAGAAATACTGTACTGAGAAAAATAGCTGAAGGGAGCAAAAATGCAAACCAAAGCTTTCATGAACTGATCTTAAGCTGGCTTCACACCTATGTTAATGAACAATATAAGTACAGTAGGCTGCAGTGCATTACAATGCACATGTGGTGTGTTGTGGTGCTTTCAGTCAATATATTATGTGTTGGCAGCCCATTCCAAATGAATAAGCTCCTTTTAAGAAATCCATCTTAACATTGGAAATACTGCTCGCTAACAAGCATGCGGCAATGCATTGCATAGAGTGTACAAGTGTGAAGGAGCCCTAAGGCAGAGCAATAAGCTTAATCAGATTCTTTGGAAGGAAAAATTGTTATATTTGTGTTATGTCTTGTTTTACCTTTTCCAGCAAAACTGTTGGAAGTTTTGAGAGGTCACAGTTGATGGACATTTCTCTGTTTTCTCTTGTTACAGATATCTATTTAAATCAAACATTCACAGCAGTCCCCTTGACTACAGCTGGTGTCATGAGATATATTTTTTGCAGCAACTTTTCTATCTATTTTACAATCCACAAAAAGTATTTTAAAATAACAGGCTCCTTGCTATCCCTTTTATGAAGTAAACTTCCTAAGTTCATGTGCAGCACTTGAAAACCTACACCATTAAATAGAAAAGTCACCACAAATGTAAGCTTAAATAGTACAAAAATAAATACTGTTCCGGTTTCTATGTGAAGGCATACATGCAGTGCTATGGGCGAAGACATTTGATTCTGATCCTGGTCCCTTGCAGCAAAATCCACAAGAGAGGTAAAGCCACACACAAATTAGGATATAATGACATTTATTTTAAAGGACACATCAGTATTGTCAGGAAGCCTATAGTGGGAAAAAGATGTGCAGAACGCAACCTTCAAGCACGTTCCGGGCAACCTTCGTTCTTTTCCAGAGAATGCAGCATTCATTGGAACTCAGAAACAGATGACAAGTCCAAAAGAGTATATACAAAATAATATAATAAAAATGCCATATAAGTCACCATCGGAATTTTAGGATTCTTCCTTTCATGATTTTAGCCAGCATACAGACACTCCACACGTCCAGCATGTGCTCAGTCTACATATGCACCTACGTGTCTTCAGTCATCCATATCCCAAATAACTCTATATCTATGCCCTTCCTTTTATCTAGCCTTTCCTTTATATCCAATTTACTGCCAGTCACTAACACTGGAGGGATTTCTGAATGGCAGCTCCGATGTTCCCTTTGATGTTACATCAAGTAAAATAATCAGTTGTGTACATCCTCTGTGTAGTGGCAGTTAACTATAGAGGCTTCTTTTGAAGAAAATTCTCTACAGCCATTTCCATTGTGTACAATCAAGCAATGCTTTGCAACTGGTCGGGAAGTGTATCACAATACCTAGTTAGTGTATGACTGAGGTGTCTTGATGTTGGAGCTGATAAAATTGATATCTAAGTAACAGCCTTGATATAAAGATATTCCCTGCCTCCTGAAAGAACAATCAGCATGCGGTTTGGTGATAAGGCCATCAAATAACACAGAGCTTTTGGAGAAGTGACACTAAAGGATGAATTGATCCCCGGGGTGGACAATCCAGACCCCCTGCTGGTATTTACTTCCCATCCATGGCAGCATGGATGCTGGGAGCTTCCTGTGTGATCATCTGCACTAAACTCACAAGCTGGAACAGTGGTAACCTTTCATGACCTCATGGACATTTCTATCTGGACTCTACAAGCAAGAATGTAATTCACTGAAACCCGCTTGATGAGTGTTCCAAGGAGAGAGAGAACAGCCCTGGCACGTTTGAGTGAGAGTGAGAATGATGGTGCTCTCCAAATGATTGAGACCCCAGTTCCTATCCCTACCCATCCAAATCCCCTCTCCGTATTGTTATTATATTAGAATGTATGTATATCCCTATTTGTAAATAAACCCAACACTTATTTAAAGTAGAATTAAACCTTCTCTTTTTTTTCTTCATATATGCTAACAAGCAGTAGATATATGCAAAAACATTAAAAAAAAAAGTTACAAAAAAGGTTATTACTTACCTGTGTCTCAGCCGCTTGCTCCCATCTAAAGATCTAAAGATTCTCGACCGGCCATGAAGGATAATGGGGCAGACGCATGCGCAGTAGAGAGGGGCAGGAGAAGAGGAGAGACACCGTGTAAGTCAATAAAGGCAACCTGGCAGCGTGCACACACACAGACTCCATGGGACAGGAAGACACAGCAGTCAGACTGGAACCAGCACTGGAGGGACTCCTGAAAATTATTGGAAAGAAGAAGATGATCGGATCAAGAGGCATAATTTAAAGGAGAACTATGAGGTGAGTTATTTTCACTCAACCTCATAGTTTGAGCCGACGTGTGACAATGGAACTGTCACACGTCGGCTCAATAGATCGGGAAGTGAGCGAACACATATCGACGCTTGCTCAGTTCTCGATCATGTCCCTGCAGAGAGCCGTGGCTGTCACTCACGGCTCCCTGCAGGGATACCCCCCCTCCTCTGTCCAATCCTCCAGTGCTGACTGGCGGAAAGGACGGGGGAGGGGGCGGGTACAGCTGGCTCTGCCTCTGGATAGGATACACTTAAAAATCAGCCAAATATATCCCTGCCACTATATAGGCATACATCTACAGGCACTCCAAATATATATCTTGTAGACATATTCCCAATCATACAAATACCCCATGACTTACAAGAATCAGATGTAATGTAATTTGTGCATATGCACTTATTTATAAAAGCCTTATGTGTAAATGATCATGCAAAACATTGATGAGGATCTACCTGCCTGACAACTGAGGTGACCTTTACCACAAACACAGATATGGTGAAATAAAGTGGAATACTAATTGTTAAAAAAAATGTAAATTATTATTTTATGCTCTCAATGTTCCAGTGTTCACTGCTTACCCTTTTCACATTCTTGTAATAAAGCCTACTTACTAGAAGCCTCTGTAGACATCTAGCCCTAGCTGACAGTCAGCACAAAGCACCTATCTGGAGGCAACTGCTGGTTACCAAACTAGTTGTTCTCCAGTGGAAGAAAGCCTTTTTTTTAGATTTTTTTTGTCTGGCCAAACCCAAAGGAGCCTATTTGCATTAATAGATTTGTACCCAGGATTTTAGTTATATTAGATTTTTTCTTTGTTGGCTAAATCTAGTAGTAGCAGTGACACTAGTAAGACAATCTCCTATTAAGAAAATGTTTGGTAAAAAAAGAATCAGTAGATTGTGGGTGCAAAGCTCTGGCTGCTGCAGAATCTTCATTCCCTCCATCTCCGTACTGAAGTACAGACATTTAGTAACATGAATGGGAGGAAGAATGAATGGACTTCAAGTGTGGTGGCATCAGAGTTCCAGTGTCCTTGTACAGGTGAAACTCGAATAATTAGAATATCGTGCAAAGTTAATTTATTTCACTAATGCAACTTAAAAGGTGAAACTAATATATGAGGTAGACTCATTACATGCAAAGCAAGATAGTTCAAGCCGTGATTTGTCATAATTGTGATGATTATGGCTTACAGCTCATGGAAACCCCAAGAACCCTAAATCCACAATCTCAAAAAAGTAGAATATTACATGCAATCAATAAAACAAGGATTGTACATAGAACAATATCGGACCTCTGAAAAGTACAAGCATGCATATGTACTCAGTATTTGGTTTGGGCCCCTTTTGCAGCAATTACTGCAATTACTTTTGCACGATATTCTAATTATTTGAGTTTCACCTGTAATTCCCTGTGCCATGAGCTGATATCTTAAACAAGGTTTTTAGTTTTCCCAGCCATCTATAAACTACAAAAGATCTCCTCCTTTTGTAACGAGATGAGGAAAAGAAGAAGTGTTTGTAGTCTAAATCAGGAGAGCAGGCTAGGGTGGCTACACTTGTCTTCATATACATTGCAGGGAGTGTTGTCACTCTAGGACAGGAAATGTGTTATTAGTAGGATTATGAAGTGCAAATAGAGGAAAAAGAGCCCCAAAAACAGAAACTAATGCAGCCGCCACATCTAAGGACAGATAAACTGCTGTATATTAAAATGTCATTTTTGATACACTTTAAGTACATCATTTTCACTTATCATGCCATTTACCTTTCTCCTCTTTGGGTCCTGCTAGTTCATGTTTCTGTTTACATACATTGTTATCTCAAACGCTCGGCATACTTTACGATTATATCAGAAAAAGCATCTTTGGCATCCCAATAGATGTAAACACGTGAGAATGGACAGAAGGGATGCACATCTGTCAAGAATATGTTTTGCACATATACATACTAGCACCTGTACTCTTTAGACAGTTCATAGAAGGTACGGACTTTGTAGAAATTATGGCTATAGAGCTGTCGGTATTTAATTATTCCAGCGTGAGAAGTAGTTTATTTAAACTTATTACAAAAGGTGCACTATTTACAGTGAGGAAAATTATAATTTGATCCCTGCAGATTTTGTAATTTTTTCCACTTACAAAGAAATGAAAGGTCTATAATTTTTATCATAGGTGTATTTTAAATGATAGAGACAAAATATCAACCAAAAATCCAGAATATATACAGGATACAAATGTTATAAATTGAGTTGCAGTTCAGTGAGTAAAATAAGTATTTGATCCCCTACCAACCAAAGTGCTGCGGTCAGATGAGACCAAAATTGAGCTCTTTGGCATTAACTTGACTTGCAGTGTTTGGAGGAAGAAAAATGCTGACTATGACCCTAAGAACACCATCCCTACAGTCAAGCACGGAGGAGGAAACATTATGCTTTGGGGTTGTTTCTCTGCTAAAGGTACAGGCCGACTTTGCCGCATTGAGGGGCCAATGGATGGGGCCTTGTATTGTAAAGTCCTGGATGAGAACCTCCTTCCCTCAGCCAGAACACTGAAGATGGGTCGTGTATGGGTCTTTCAGAATGACAATGAGCCACATCATACCCCCAGGGCAACAAAGCAGTGGCTCAAGAAGAAGCACATTAAGGTCACGGAGTGGCCTAGTCAGTCTCCAGACCTTCATCCTATAGAAAATGTATGGAGGGAGCAGAAACTTCGAGTTGCCAAGCGAGGTCTGCAACTATGAGAAAAAATCTAGACCTTTCACTACTTTGCAAGTGGGCAAACTTGCAAAATCTGCATGGGATCAAATAATTATTTTCCTCACTGTGTTCTTTGTTGATTCAGCTCCTTTAAGAAGGCAACTACTAGTCAAAGAAAAATAATCACTTGCAATGCTGATATAATCTAACTGTGTAAGAATCATTATGTTAAAATACACATCAGAAACTTTCATTGGCTAAGCCTAATTTTACCTGATAAACTGAGCAAAACACCACTCATGGATGCTTCTGTTATAATACAATCAGAAATAAGCAGCGGGGGGGACGAATATTCATTTAAAAATGCATTAAATTCAATGTAATGCAGATGTTGAAGCCGAAGAAATGTAAATAAAACATGGAGTCCCACAGCGTTAGAGATGAAGGAAAATGCGTAAAATTCTTCCAAATGGGGGGAAAATGGGTCTGAACCGTGTGTTTTAGAGACAATTGAAATTAAAACATTTAAAAAGATTTAATTTTAGAGTTCAAAGCTCCCCATTTAGACACTGTTTTAAGCATGCATTTCCTGGGGCACCAACACTAATTTATACGTTTCAAATGCAGTCAGTAGGAAATGGAACAAAGGCGAGATAGAAAAGAAATAATGAACCATTTTGCTGCTGTAAACACAGTAAATTTCATTTTCAGTTTCAGATATGGTTACCCACAAAACATTGAACATAGATGTTTTTAAGCCAGTCTAGGCGGCACAGTGGACATGGAGGTGAAGGTACAAGGGTCACGATAGCCATCCATATGGCCACTCAACCTCATTAAGGACAATGAAGGTGTTAGGACTGTCCTATTCAGGCAGATTGATCACCAACAATAAAGCAATTAGAGACATCTGTTTACACCCATTGACATTGTACACCTCATATTTATATATTATCTATTGTCAAAAAGGGTTGCAAACTTTAAGAGCAATGCCAGGCCTTGGAATTTGAATTCATATCCCTTGTGTAAGCCCAATTGTGATAGGTTCTCTTTAAGGTCAACTGTCATTTCAATTCTTTCTTTAATGTAATGTTAACTATATATAAGATCTTACAGCCCTCATAGCTAGATGATATCCACACCACAGTTCCCAATTCTACTCAACTGCCAAGGTCATTACACAGCCAAATATTGGTGTAATGCTCCTTTGATAAGTACCTATCATGGAAGATGAACAAGTAATTGTGGAATCCAGCCTACAAAAGTATGACATATACTTATTACCTATCACCTGGAAGAGGTTGACATGCAAAAATGCATGGAAATGTCACCATTAATAAGTGTGATGCTTTTTAAACAGCTTTAAGGGCCTATGTTAACAGGCTTTGGTGGACAAATGCAGAATGCTTTTGACATCAGTTTAAGATGCTTCTGAGATTGTCCAGAATTGGCGGTTGACCTCCTACCTCCAAATAAATGTAGGTTGACCTGCATTTGACCTGCATTTTACTTGCTTTAGCTGCTTTTGCAATTCCATAGACTTGCACGGGTAGAGAAGCAGTTCTGAACAAAAGCCCATAGACACTGGCCTTATCAGTGACTGGCTACAACAGAGAGAGCTATAGTGCTGACGTGTGAAAGGACTATGAGAGGTTGGCAGGTGATCCAACCAGCCAACATCTGCTAGAAAGTAAAATTGTTTATTTCTGGTGAAAACAGCTTTTACCAGTAATATAATCAATGACTTCTACTGTGAGCCCTCAGTTGAGGTTTAACTTTATTTCAGTCATCTTCTACTGGAGAAGTTTTCAAAGCAACATGACAATTACAGCCTTGTATTTTAACTAGACCACATCTTACTTCAAGTGAATATTAAGCTAGCTGTGTGAATGGCAAAATGGAGACGCACAACAACAGAATTCTAACTAAATTAGAGCTCGGGTTAAATTTAGCACATGCAGAATAAGGCTGCACAGTGCATAGTTATGATGTCACAGGGTCACTGGGAAAGAAGCAAAATGAGTCTTGTGTATTCATTGTATATTCATATTTTTGTTGCTGGGCAGCAAAGCAATTTGGATGATTGTCTCATACCTGCACAGAAAACACAGAGAAATTTTAGATACAGTAGACTGTAATTATCCACAGTTCATTTTGTACATCATTCAAGGACAGGTAGAGTCAAGCACAGCATGGTCCCTTCAATGTAAAGTCTGGCTGGTAAAATCCAGTTTTATCCTTTTAACTATATTGTTAAAAAAAGTGCCTACAAATATTTAAAGTGAACGGTCTTTTGGTAAGTGCAAAAATCCTGTATTCTTTCTTCTTCATAAAGGGACACAGGATTAAGTTATTCTGAGGCAACTGGGACATCCATAAGCAGCCCAAATGAGGGGTGGGCAACAGTAACAAAGTACTAGCAGGCCCACATCACAAAAAAACTATAGAACTGGGGGCAGTCTGCAGCTCAAAAAGCTGCCTGAAGGACCTTATGCCTGGAGCTGGCAGCAGATGAGGCCTGCACATTCACCTGGTAAAACTGAGAAAACATATGAACAGAGGACCTGGTGTCAGCCTATGGTAGCCTGCCTGCCAATTAATGGCTGGATTGTGAATGGTAAACAAGGCTGGAATGTGGAGTTCTACCCAGGCTATAATCCTTTCATGAGATCCAGGCACAATGCCCATCATGTAGTTCCCTGGAACTGTAAATGGTGAGCGTGTCATTCGGATCCACCCCTCAAGACCTCCTGCAGCTGTATGTGCTCCCACCGGAAACATTAAACACTGAACGATGGTGCCAGCCCAGAGGTAAACAGATGTGGATAAGGATGTAGGCCAAAGCAGAGCAGCATACAAAGACTGATTTACTAAAGGAATACAGGCTATTTACCTTGCAAAGTGAATGTTAGTAAAGAAGGTGAACCTGTGCTCACTTTGAGTACTCAATCATGTGCGAGGGAAATTAACAAATAATTTTTGCTAGAACACTATTGGTTTGTTGAAATAAATACAGCCTTACCTTAGTCACTAAACCCATTGGACATGCACTTTGCTAAGTGAACAGTCTCTTTTCCTTAAGTAAATCAATTCCACCATCTATATTAGCAGTAAACTAAGGACCCAATACCATCAAGCTCTGCAGATAATTGAGTTGAGTAGTCTCTCTCATTCTTTTTATTTTTGAAGAGGGTAAAAGTATTTACCTGGAAAAAAATCCTCAATATATAGAGACACAACAAGAATCCATCAATATTTTTCTGAGACCTAATGCTTTTTCCACAGAACTATAGCTTGACTGCAGAGCAGGAGGCACATCGAGCAAGGGTCTTTCTCTGCAGCAATCTGGCAGGCAACAGGTTTCTCTAATAAAGCTGTAGCTGCCTTCTAAAGAAAATTCATTGTAGGATTTTGCCCACCTTTTTGTTTTGATGCATGTTTAAAAATAAATGTGGGGAAATCTCTTTCCTTCATTCAGCCTTTGGCAGATGAAGGGGAAGAGATTTCCCTGAAACACATCCCTTGGTTACAGCAGCAGCATGAGACCCAATCAGTGGTGGAAAAAAACACGCGTTTTTTTTGCATACTGTATATGTACTGCTAGCCAGCAGTGTATAGATAGATCAGCTAGCAAGCAGACGATGTATGCAAAAACATTTAAAAAAATTACTAAAAAGGTTAAAACTTACCTGCGTCTCCGCTGGGCAGTCCCGTTCGAAGTTCTGAAGATTCTCAGGCGGCTGCAAGTGATAATGGGGCGGGCGCATGCAGGTAGAGATCTTTGGCCAGGAGAAGAGAGACACAGGGTAAGTCAATGTACACGAACAGACACCGTGGGAGAAAGAAGACACAGCAGTCAGCGCTGGATCGGAGATTATCATCTGGGCTGGAGGGACTCCTGAAAACTACTGGAAGGAAGAGGATGATCGGATCAAGAGGCACCTCTTGATCCGGGAGGACACAAACTAGCATCCTCCCGTGGCCCAAAGCTCAGTATATAGGGAGCTACACCGCAGCTGGGACGGATCCCGACATTACTGTCGAGATCCACCCAGCCGGCTCTTCCTATCTAGAGGCAGAGCCAGCTGTACCCGCCCTCTCCCGTTCTGCCAGTCAGCGCTGGAGGATCGGAGAGGGGAGGAATCCCTGCAGGGAGCCGTGAGTGATAGTCACCACTCTCTGCACGGATAGATCGAGAAGTGAGCGAGCAACGGTATGTGTTCGCTCACTTCCCGATCTACTGAGCCGACGTGTGACAGTTTCATTGTGACGAGTTGGCTCGAACTATGAGGTGAGTGATTTTCACTCCCCTCATAGTTCTCCTTTCAGGTCACTTTAAGCTCCCCCCACACACACACACACACACCCCCACACACACACACACACACACTACAATCTGACTATACAATCTCCTCTAGATCTATCAACTTCCATGTTGGTAGATTACATACAAAATGATACAGTTTTGGCAAATCTGAAGTAGATTGAACAGAGATTGTATGGCGGATTGTAAGGTGTATCACCATACCTTACATATCTTTACAGATAGCGGAGAAGTTTATTGGTGTCAGTGGTAACATACTGTATGTGAGAAGTAGAAATTGCCCATCTCTCACAGAATCTCTGGGCGATCCCTAGGCTTCTACGAACCCGAGGGGCTTGTTCATACCAATTGTATTGCATTCACTTACAAAACTTCCCCCTTCATTCTGCAGCAGGAGGGGGCGTAGCCCCGCCCCCTGCCCATAGTGCGATCAGACGCATGGCAAAACTTTTCCTGCGTTCCATTCCACTGCAAATGCAAAAAAATACAGCATGCAGCATTTTTTGCATTTGCAGTAGAAAGGAACGCAGAAAGTGTTTTGCCACGCGTCCGAACGCACTGTGGCCGGGGGAGCGTGGCTGCGGTTACATTGACTTCAATGCATCACAACGCCCCCTCCTGCCCCAGAATGCAGGGGGAAGTGTGTGAGCGATTGCGGTGCGTTCCAGCAGCTCCCACTCTGGAACGCAACGCAATTGGTGTGAACAAGCCCTGGGGAGGAAAAAGTATCCACACACTGACCATCGCTGTCTGCCTCCAGTCCTCTCTAAACAGGAAAAGGCCTTGTCACATTTCCTATACACATTGCACACTACTCTGCCTGAACCCACTCCATGTAATTCACACATGGAGCAAACTCAGTACTGTGCTCACCCCCTGTCGATCCACTTACCTCACAGGTGACCCCTCTGTACTGCGCTCCCTCCAAGTTCAGCAGCCATCTATCACTGAGTCCCGCTGCTGACTAGAACTCCTGCCGCAGGCTCCCGGTACCGCGTCACTTCCTCCGATCACAGAGCCGCTCTCCCCTTCTCCCCTCACTGCAGCATGATACAGCAGACCACTCCAACGGGGAGCTCGTCGCTCCCCCAGTCTCCGGCCGGTCCACTGCTGAAGCCATCACACAGACGCCCGGCCGGCCCGAATCCTTGGCCACGCCCATCCCCAGGATGCTGGCCACGCCCACCGCTGAAGGCCGACTGATCTCAGAAGGCTGTCGCCGCTCCCAGCCACTTCCTCCTGCTATTTACGGGGAACGTAAGTAGCAGGCCTTGAAAATGTCAGTTGAAAAATCAGTGCAGCAGTCAGGCGGTCCTTCGGCTATTGCCGCTGACTGCCTCACTGGTTTGGGGGCGGAAATGTTGCCGCCCCCCTGGAAAGTGCAGCTCAAGGCAAACGCCTTGTTTGCCTCGCGGTACATACGCCCCTGGACCCAATACACTGGAAGAAAAGTGAGTGGCAGAGAATGGAGAGAGACTGAAGCTATCAGCAGCTCAGGAACTGTGTGTTCACACAAGCATGCTCTTCGGTCCTAACATCTTCAATCTTACACCCATAATGTGCCCCAGAAGGCGGGGATACTTTCCTCCCTCTGCTGTGTTTAGGGCTTTTTACAAAAGCTACACCCATCTGAGTGCATTTGACTTTATTCAGAAACATATAATAATGTCTAATTTGCTACACTATGCTGACGCACTTCTGTACTTTTGTGTTATAAATAATTTTTAACAGTTCATTTAAAAATGTTGGATAAGACAGAATAAGCAATCACAATTGTTTTTTATAATAAGCAGCCAAATAGCCCTCAGGGTCAATTTTAAGGTTTAATTGCAGCAGCTACTTCCTCAGTTGTTGTCAGGGCACTGATCATTAACAAATGGCTAGGGATTATGAGGGCGCAAAATCAAAAAATTTTAAAGCTACAGATCAAATTTAATAGTAGTTGCATATGAGAGTATAGGTTGTTTAAACAAAAAAAGTTAATTACTTGTGTTATTACAAGATCTCCTCAGGATTGGTTGAACTTTAATTGTGGGATTAAAACTATAACCACATACAATTAAGTCTAAAAATAATTGGACACTGACACAAGTTGTGTCACAATGCTGTTTACCAAAATAAATTGAAGTTACAGTTGAATAAAGAATCTGGACTTAAATTACAATCTCTTAGCTGTAAGCTGAGGGTATACACATCCAAATTGGGGGAAGGGTTAAGGAATTACAGCTCTTTAATATATAGCCCCCTCTTTTTCAGGGACCAAAAGTAATTGGACAATTGACTCAAAAGCGGTTTCATGGACAGGTGTGGGCTATTCCTTCATTATTTCATCATCAATTAAGCAGGTAATAGGTCTGGAATTGATTCCAGTCGTGGCATTCACATTTGGAAGCTGTTGCTGTGAACCCAAAACATGTTTAGAGGCGCTCTCAATGCAAGTGATAAAGGACATCCTTAGTTAGGCTGCAAAAAAAAAATCCATCTGAGAACTTGCAGGAACATTAAGAGTGGCCAAATCAACAGTCTGGTACAATGTGAAAAAAAGAACACACGAGTGATCAGAAAAGCCTGGACATCCACAAAAAACAACAGTTGTAGATAATAGTAGGATCCTTTCCTTTGTAAAGAAAAACTCCTTCACACCATCCAGCCAAGTGAAGAACACTCCCCAGGAGGTAGGAATATCATTATCCAAGTCTACCATAAAGAGAATACTTAATGAGAGCAAATACAGAAGGTTCACCACAAAGTGCAAACCATTCATAAGCTTCAGGAATAGGAAGACCAGATTAGACTTTGCCAAAAAATATCTAAAAAAGCCAGCCCAGCATTTTTTGGACAGATGAAACGAAGATCAACCTGTACCATAATGATGGGAAGAAGAAAGTATGAAGAAGGCTTGGAACGGCTCATGATCCGAAGCATACCATATCATCCCTAACAAACATAGTGCTTGCTTTATTGCAATTTATCTGTCTACCATCTAAGAGAGCACACAGCAATTTGCAACATTAAAAAAAAATCCTAGAAATTATGTATGGTATGTAAACGAAATCCCAATTCAATAGAATGAAAATAATTATTTTCTTAAATCTGAACATTGAGATTGTAGCGTTAAAATGCAAGTCAATCCATATTTCTTACTGCAGGTGAATATGCAAATGAGCTCTCCCCTGATCACAGCTTTATGCCCGAACCATAAAGACTCTTTAAGAAATATAATTGTTAACATTATTTATAAAGTAAAATTCAATTATGCTTCTAAATTCTTGTTTCATCGGAGAACACGATATAGTGGATCAGGGGCGTAACTAGAAATCACAGGGCCCCATAGCAAAATTTTGTATGGGGCCCCGTGATTGCTAGTTATGCCAGTTGCAGAGCCCACCGGAGAGTGACCCTGCAGAGCCCACCATAGACTCTCTATAGTGGGCTCTGCAGGGTCTGAGATCTCTTACCTGTCAGCGCTGTCCGCCTCTGTGGTCGCTGGGCCCGGACTCCTGTTCCGTCCCCGGGCCCCGCCTCCTCTGCTATCGATGGGCCCCACCTCCTCTTACATCACTGGCCCCACCTGCTCTTAGGTCGCTGGCCAGTGATGTAAGAGGAGGCAGGGTTTCTCTGAGGCCCCGCCTCCTCCTTCTTTCCGAACACCGCTGTCATCTGCCGCAGCGGCTGGCTGTCGCTGACACAGCTTCGCAGCGGCTGTGCAGGGAAATGCGCCACGGCCGCTGCTGAGCTGTGTCAGTGACAGCCAGCACCCTTACATGCCATAGCGACCCAGGCGGCCCTGGCCGGGCCCCCGTGTGCCCCTCTGCAGTAGATTAATAAGTATAAAGGGCTTTTCTGCTAAATCTAGGAAAGAATTAGCCACATGAATGATGGAAGGATCAGACCAATGGTGCAGTCTATTGTAACTGTCTAACTGAGGCTGTGAACAAGAAGAAGTACTTAAGTGAAATACAATTGGGGTGTGTGGGGAGAGGGAGCCAAAAATAATTAATTAAATTAAAAAATTAAAAAAAGAAGGCGTTGCAACTTATGTAATGAGTTAAAGCAGAACTCCAGACAAATAAAATTTCAACTCTTGCAGTGGGGTTTCCCCTACACTGCAAGGGTTAAGTGCTCATTTTGCCTAGGTAGCTAAAATAACAAAGTTATGCTCACCCAAACCATGATCCCAGCTTGCTCTGAGAGCGGTGACTTCATCCTGTCTCCTTCTCCGCTCCATCGGTCTAAGGTCCGGAAATCATCACGTTTTGTGATACATCACAGTGTTCCAAATATGAGAACTCTGTGGAACATACCATTGGTGGAGTGGAAGAGGGGACAGGCTGCACGGACCGTTCTGGGAAACAACCAGAATGGCAGTTTGAGTGAGTATAACTTTGTTATTTTAGCTCCCCAGACAAAATGAGCACCCAACCTTTGTGGTGTGGGGGTAGCCCCACTGCAAGGGTTAAGATTTGATTTGCCAGGAGTTCAGCTTTAAGAGAAGACCAGGTTGTCAGATAAAGTACAAAGACCAGAGATTGCTAAGCCTACTGTTATATATTGGAAACTCATAACGCCTAAATGCTCCGATACTTATCCCGATACGGGAACTTCCGGTCAGAGGGAGATTTCCTCTAACCAGCAGCGCCGCAAGGAAACAGGGAGCTAGCCTCCAGATCATTTAGGAAGCCGGGCTGTGGGAAATTACTTGCAGCCCAGCTTCCTGATTGGTCAGGAAGCTGGCTCCATGCTGATTGGCTGGGATGCCGCCTTCCCAGCCAATGGTATCAGTGCATCCCTATTTGAAGCCTGAAATGCCATAAACTCATCAATGGGGCATTGAATCACAAAAAAATGTTTTAAAAATGTTTTATAAAACTATTTAATTCCCTTGAAATATGAGAAAACTAAAAGCTGTTTTATACTACTGCCTAGAGTTCTTTTTTAATGCATTGTTGTGTGAATATGACAGCTTTGCTTTGATTCTTGATACATTAATTGCCTTCACTTTTTCAAGTATGCAAGTTTCCACTGATAGACAGATCAGTCCACAATTTCTTCAACAAAAGGCAATTAAGGCTGTACAGATTACAACATTTTATCTGACACACCAGCCCCCCCAGCACTCATAGCCTTAATTTTTGTCCTATATGTCATCTCAGATTACATGGAACAACCGCAAGCACACACAGTAATTTCATTATAACCAGAAGAAACGATACAAACTGCTTGACAACCTTTTATCAGGGAAATAAAACTTTGGATAATATAATTGTTCTATGGGGAACATGCAGAGGAAACCTCTTTATAAAGTGAGATATTAAAGTCAGAAAGCAATGCAATTTAATGAATGCTCTCAGGTATAATTTTATTGATCCATTTATATATTTTCATTCCCCCCACATGACATTGCCTCCCTAGATGTCAATGTTCAGCCTCATATTAAACTTATCATACAATAAAGCGCACTCTTATCCTCTTATCGGATGCCTTGTGCAAAAAACAGCAGCCTTATGGCATGACTTGGGCAAACATTTCTTCAAGAAATCTAAAGTCATCCGCCCAGTCCTGGTAATAATTTATTAAAGTGCAAAGCAGATAAGCAGCAAAAAACTTAAAGTGAATAATCCTCCATTGAGAAATGCCGCCAGACTCTTTTTCAAAAATGGATTACAACAAATAAATACAGGGTGGGCCACAGAAAAGTAGCCCGCCTCCAGCAATAGAAAATTCTCAGAATACATTCTCAGAATATGAGGTACTGGTCCGCTGAAAATCCCCACTTGACTCACGAAACACCACTTGACAACCAGAAAATTGGCGTTCGGTGCGTGGAGTTCGGCTGAGCCGAAGTGCAGAAGGACTTCGACTCAGCCGATCCGACATCTGGATTGGCTTAGCCGAAGCTCCGGCAGGCTACTCGCTTCCGTTTGTCCCTATTCTCATAGGTACCGAACGGCAGTGAGTTAATAGCTTAATGCTGCCGAGCAGCATTAGACTCGGCTATTCTGCTCGGTACCTCCCTGGTACCGAGCAGAATAGAAAATCAGTGGAAAAAAGTTGAAAAAAATGTTTAAAAATGTAAATAAATGATACATTTATAAAAAGAAAGATTTGTTTTTTTTAAAAAAGAAAAAAATTATTTTTAAAAATGGGCGGAGCTAACAGTGACAACCTATTGGCCGGGACCTGTTAGAGTCCTCTAGCAGATCCCGGATAATGAATAACAACTGGGCGGAGCTGGCCGTGTCATTGTTTAATGACAGTTCAGCGTCAAAAAAAGATTTGTTTAAAAAATAATAATAATAATGAAAAAAAATGTGGGCAGAGCTAGTAGTGACAGTTAGCTCCGCCCAACTGTTTTCTATTGGCCGGGACCTGCTAGAGTCTTCTAGCAGGTCCCAGCCAATGAATAACAATGGCCGGCTCCACCCAGTTGTCATTGTTTAATGACAGTTCAGCTTCCCCAGGTAACCTGGGGATGCTGATCTGTCATTGCAACTGCCCGCCCAGCTATCAGTTGCGAGGCTTTCGGCTGGCCTTTGGCTGGCTGTTTGCCCCGCATCGGCTCATATGCCTTCGGCTCGGCTGAGCCGCTTGGCCGCCTTTGGGAGCTGTACAGGCTATAGTGAATAGCCTGTACAGCAGCCCTTTGGTCGGACTTAAAAGGAAGAGCTCCGGCGGTCGAAGCTAGCCGAAAGATTAGCCGGAGCTATGGCTGATCCTTCGGCTAGCTTTGTGGATAACCCTCTAAGTTTTAGAACAAGGGCTTCTGGAGATCACATTGAATACAAACTGGGAATTGCAGCATGTTTTATGGGGTTCTTATCTTGTACTGATAACTTTTTCATACATTTGCATGAGGCCATTTGCTGGAACTCTCTCTCCCTCCCTCCCTCTCTCAACTATTCTCATAATCGATTATTATCGATTTAATCGATTAGTTGATGTTTTTGAACAGGAAGCCCATCCACCTTATAGCACTACAAGCATTAACATACAGTACACTGATTAGATTATTTACATTAAGATGATTGCTTTCTTATGCATGTCTATAAAAAATCAAAACACTACACATTCCCTTTAAATAAGGTGTGCTACTGTATATATCAATGGTTGTTTTTTACTTTGTTGAAACTTTTAAAATATAATGAACCTTAAAGTGTATGTAAAAGCATTTTTTATGTTTTGAAAGACTGCTGAGGGGTTAGACCCTCAACTTTTTATTGTTGTCGGTATCCCTAGCGGGGAGATTCACCCTCTCTATCTGCCTGGTATCCCTTGTCACCAAAACAGTGAGCAAAAAAACAAAATGTTAGAGATGTTACTGGAGCAAGGGGCAAGAGTAAATAATTCAGTGGGGACACCTGCTCCAATAACAAGTGTCTAAGATGGGCTTACTCTCACTTTGAGGAGATTTCCTCTCATTTCCTGTTGTGTCTCCAGGACAGGAAGTAAAGTAAAATCTCAATGGTTCACAGACAGCAAAAACATTAGCTAATAGGTTTGTTAATTCGCCTTACCTTATCCAAAATTAACAAACATTTTGGCTGTACACACACTAAGTTCACGCAAAAAATAATAATTAATTTACCTTATTTTTTTCCAATTAAATTCTCTGTTTATTCTTATGTAAAATGAGCATAAACACATTTATTGGCATAAAGACGTTCAGCTACATGGTGGATGTGGTGAGGGTTCAATTTCACAATGTAGAAAATAAATCCTGTGCAAGTCAATCTGCACAGTTTGGAATTGCCATGGGCCAGGAGCTTACTTATTACCCATCAGGCCCTGTTCACAAAGACATCATGAAAATTACAGGCTGACAAAGTCAACCAGCGGTGCCCCCATGCCATAGCTGGCCTGGTCTCTTAGGAGCTTCATGCACTGTGCGTAGAATCTATGTTGTAGACACAGAATGAACATTCAGTTATCATTCTAGCAAATAAGCTAACAAATCATGAATACAGTATGTTTTTTAAATGTCCATTTCATTCAAACGCCATCGAACTACCTCTGCTGACTGTCCTTTAAAATTGAAAAGGGAACCTGCTGCATTAAATGATTTAGCTCAAGATGGAGAGGTGGAAGGTTATTTAGTAATTTAGGGCTTAAAAGGTTTCACATCAATCATACTGTGAGGCTTGTGCTCAAGCTTGTTTATCACAGGATTGCGAATTCCCAGCAATCTGTTAAAAGTGAGGTATAGCTCTGGCCTGGTCACGAGTTCACTAACCGTATTATTGACCACATAGAGAATGTGCAGTTCATCATGCAAGTCATGGAGACTTAGGGGTTGATTTACCTTAGCTTAGACAATGTGGTAACATTTCACTTTGCAAAAAACACCCAATAATGTGCAAGTAAAATGAAATATAAAAAAACAGTATTTTTGCTTGCTCATGATTGGATAATGGGAGTTAGCAGAGCTTCACCTCTGTTAAGGTGAAACTTTCCCTGTAAAGTGCAAAATTCCCTTGCAAAGTGAACAATCTATTTGCCTTTAGTAAATCAACCCATTAGTGTGGCAGTGCAGACAGCACCAATGATTTTAAAACTGAAATAATCAATAGTAACAAAAGATAATATGGCTTAAAGTAATCCTTTTCAATGAAAATATATGTAATTAAGCTCCACTTGATGAAAAGCAGCACCCTCGAGCACAAATAATGTCATGCCTTCTCAAGCTCCCCAGGAACACCAATACTCAGACTGCTCTAATAAATAATATTGAGAAGCACAGTTGAGGGCTTTTCCACACTCTCTGATGCCTATTGGTTACAAAGCTTGCCCATTACCATTTAAGTACCAGTTATAAGGTATGAATGTCAAAGGAAGCTTACCATTGTCAGTATTTGCATATCAGAGCATCTTAAGTTCTTGGGCTCGTGAAATACTCATGGGAGCATTAAAAGATACACTACAGGTGGGGCATATAAAAAATGACAGTGCAGAAACCTCATGCTGCCCGAGAGTACCTTGCCTTCAGATCTCCCTATGTCACTGTGGAGCCCATTGGATTTCACAAAACAACTGAATATGCAGTTTTGCTGGATAATTAGCTATGCAAAATGTGTCCATATGTCTGCTGGACTACCAACCCCACTGGAATGACCCACCAACTTTGAAGCATTATGTTCCCAAGGCTCTTCCCAGCCTCATATGATTGCACATGTATACAAACTTCTCTCAACCACATTCAATGTTAAAGGAGGCCAACATCTATATGTGAGAAATGGGTGACTATTCTCAAAACAATCAATACTTGTAATATTGTAGGATAACATTTGGTAGAGTGCTTCTAAATCCTCAAGATGTACCACTCGTAAAAAAAAATATTTCTAAGAAATACTGGCATTGTGGGACATTGGATTGCACACTGTATCTTTTGGCTATGCCAGTCAATGCAAGGATACTTGGAAAAGGGTAATAGATTTACAACACCAAGTTCTGGGTCTGAGTTTCCTCTGAACCATTTGCACTCTTTTTGGCCTTCCCTTCCTAGCATTTCCAAACATACTAAGAGGTTAGCAGCATATATACAGCCACCAGATCCCACTCAGGTAGAGAAGAGAAACAATCCCTTCCTAGGTTGATCGTATATATAATAATATTTTAGAAATCAAAAGGCTTGAGAACTTAACAGCCAGATTGTGGGACAGGACAGATGAATTTCTCCAAATCTGTCCAATCACATTATGGTACCAACCTCCTTTGAGATATACCATGTCCATATTTACTATAAAACCTACATTACACTTTAAGAATTGTTTAATGTTATAAGTTATTTTCCTTTTGTTTTGAATCAGTATTTCTATGTTATATGTGACTTCCAAATACAACAGATAACATTCAGACTGCTCTATTTGTAATAATAAATCCAAGATACTCCCATGGTTTATTATCAAATCTACTACTAAATCTAGCTAGGGTAATATTGAACCCCAGTGAGTTAAGGAAACTGGAAAGATGGCACCCTAGGTTCTGATACAGAACCAGACAGGTGAAGTTACCCCACCTGTTCATTGATGCCAGAAGAGAACAGCCTCTCCAGCATACCAGCATAGGAGCAGGGAAGTTAGGCCCGGTCACCACAGATGCCAGTGTAAAAAAAAGGTGGCTGTATAGGCAACAGTGTTCACTCACAACTGAAAAAGTGATCACTGTAGCACCCAGTCGAAAGTCCCTGACTGATTATTGCTTTACTGATGGTTTCCATAGTAGTCCATAATGGCTAACTTGCAAAGTTAAGTAAATAGCTAGAGGCACATATTCGGTTAATTGATACAAATTCCTTAGCTATTTCAATATAAATGTCCCAGTCATCCAGAACTATACCCAACCCAACAAAGCCACTTTTCTAGAAGCTGCACACTTAGTTCACTTTTAAAGAATGCAAACTTTCTTTGGATGCCGTGGTGCTCCTTTGGCATCACCAGTATTGTGATATTGATTAGTAGTAGTGTTGGGCTAGATGTTGGAGTCAAACAAAAGTTTGACTTGTACATCGGCAGTTCATGTGTTCGGTGAACACACAAACTATCAGGGCGTTTGGCGGGCTGTTCACCAGCCGAGCACCCCACAAGGCACTGCGCACCTACTAATTACTAGTTCATAGCGTAGACAGGAGGTTGGGCAGTTGCAAATTCTGAGAAATAACAGGTGCTAAAGAGTGTTGTCACCATAATCTGATTTACTTTTTGCAGAAAAAAAAAACTATCAAAAGTTGCCCTTTTCAATTCCAAGCCTGTAATAGAAAACTATAATGGATACTGTGGGCAGTGCATGATCCATTTTCTTCTTTTATAACCAAGCCACAATGAACAGCATTTCAAATAATGCACTTAAAGAACAAAATAAATTAACTCTTGCAGTGGGGCTACATCTGAACTGCTAAAATAAAAAATATATATACCTCACCCGATTCCTCGGAGCCGGGCCAGGGTTTCACAGCGCTCCCTCCAGCCAGTCTCTTTCTACACAGCAGCAATGGTATGTCCCTCGGCAAACTCACATCCTATACACTGTGTACAGAACATGATGACTCAAGGAACTTAGACCACTGCAATAGAGGGGGAGAGATGCTGGAAGAACCGGTCTAACAACAAGCCCGCTTGGTGGTCAATAACTTTTTTTATTTTAGTCACTAGACAAAAACGAGCTGTTAACCCTTGCAGTGCAGGAGTAGCCCCACTGCAAGGGTTGTTCTGATGTAAACTGATTTTATACTATGTAAGTTACCCTTAATGTATCCTACCCCGCATATAAAATTTTCAAGGAAGCACCGGAAATGAATGGCAGGATGATTTAGCGGATAAAGAAAGAAAAGCCAAACTTCAGCCACAGTATCTGGCTTTTTACTTTGAGTACAGACAGTACAGATACATTCAATTTCCACGTGGGCATTACATTTATTTGGAATTAACTTGCAGGGTAAAAATATATAAAGAAATAATAATACATTGCTCTAAAATGACTGCACAGTTGCAGATTAATGAATGCGTCTCTATCTGCTAAATATACAGTAGAACATTGCTCATAATTAGTCTTTCCCCGGGAATGGTACATTTGTACTCGAGGTAGAGTAAATGATTGTTCCAGGTATAGTATTAGTACTTATCTGCTTTACAGCACGCCAGGCAATGCTTAAAGCTGGAATTATTAGATACGTTTTGAAGCCAAATACTGTATCCAGGCCAGGTGGGGATTAATGAAGAATTCCAAGGTCTATTATTTTGCATATGCAAACTTAAACAGCAAATTGCAGACTTGTCAGTCACTAAGTTAGACGTATTGCTCACATTTCTCTCCTCGATGTGTCATTTTAATGGTTGCAGTGACTTAGAGTATAACAGAACGGATAGTAAGGAGATTAAACATAGTAAAAAGTTTTCAGACAAATACAATTTAAATGGCAACTCTAGGCAAATATTTAACCCTTTTACTGCTGCCGCTGTTCGAAAGATGGTATGAGAGTATTGGGATGTAAACAAACTCGTGTTGCATTAGCAGCCGCAGGTTTCTTTAATTCATGATCCACCGGCTTCCAGTTGTCAAAGAGAAGTGTTTTGGGCAGCTATAAAAAATAATGATGCAGCCCACCTTCCCTCATGTGTGTCCTGGGCTCACCTATGCCCTTCAAGAGCCTGGTATGTCAATCGGCAGTGTCAGTGTGGCAAGCGGAGAGGAGACCAGAAAAATGTCCTAATCTTTCCAGCAGCAGTGAACCCAGAAGTGCTCAGCTATGAGCACTTCTGGGTTCAAGGCTGTCAGATCCCGGCCACTGTGGTCAGGAAAAGAGCTGATTACATAGGGAGTTTGTCCTCCCCCTTGTGACAAATATAAAGTTTAGTGTAAACAAAAACAAAACGTTTAAAAAAAATTAAAATATATTAGAATAAAGGGAAAAAAAAGTCAAGTCCTCCCACACAAACACCAACGCAAGTGTATGGGTACTCAAACTATGATTGTGCAACACATCATAGTTGTCACAATGCACACAGTAAGCGGAATCGTTTCTAGGGCCACCAATCAACTCTAAATTGATGAGCTGTAGAGGTTTTTAAGCACCATCTATGGAAAATTTGGGTATTGTTGTTTGTTGCCATGTCAGAGCAGCAGTTTTAGGTCCTGACATTTTTTGGTAACTGTTTACTCAAATTAGTCTTATCATTTTATCATTTATAGAACATTGAGATCTCACTGTGTTTTTATGCACTGCAATGAATTTGAATATATTTTTTACTGTAAAAATAGATTCGATAAACCATTATGCTAATATTGTGTGACATAAAAAATTGCAACTATTATGTTTTTATTCTTTGAGGTTGATGGGTACATAAATATAATGTGTTAGGGTTTTAAGTGCGTTTTCATGTGGGGAAAAAATTTGCTTTATAGCATGTCTGTCAAAAATGAAAAATATCTCTGCCAGCGACAGTATTAACAACTTTACAAAAAACTTGAAACACAAAGAAAACTGCCAAAAGACTTGTAAAGTGGTGAATGTACATTTACAATCCATCCACTATATGTGCTACATGGCTGCAAACCATGAGGGGGAGGCTGGGTAAATATGGCTCCTTTTGCCTGCTTTTTTGTATTACGCGGAGCAAAAACTGATAACGTCGGCCGTGAGATTACTTGCGATCCCCTTCTTCCTCATCTCTATCCAGTACATCAATGCAAAGCATGCAGAGTTCCCAATGTTTTATCATAGTAGCCCACCCTTGTAAGGAGGGCTGGATTTGATTGTGGGTCCTCATGCCTTTAGCTAGTGGTGACACCCCAAATGGTACCTATATCACACCAATGCACAAGCCTAGATAAAATATATTTATTTTTACAGGGCTGCAATTCTATAAAGGAACCGGTTAGTTCCCTCCTAGACAACCCAATGCAGAAATACTTAAACAACCAATTGTATACTTTCAGCTGATGGAGAGCAGGTAAACAGCGGTGTTTCAAGACACAGACAACTAAAATGGTAAGTACAGTATATTTCCTTTTCTTTCAGCAGGTATGTTACTGGTTACAAGTGAACATGTGCCTACAGGATCACTTTAAGCCAGCCTTTCTTAACCGTGTAGGGGTAAGGAATAAGTGATGTAGAGCTCAAAGGTCAGTATGTAATGCAGGAGTCAGTAGTAAGTAATGCAGTAGAGTTCAGAGATCACTAGTATGTTAAGCAGAGAAAGCAGAGAACGTAACACAGAATTCAGAGGTCAATAGTAAGTAATAATAGTTGAAAAAACAGGGTGCAGTGGTCAAGCTTAAGTAATGCAGGGTTCAAAGGTCAGTAGTATGTAACGCAGAGTTCAGGGGATAGGCGTAAGTAATGCAGAGTGCAGGGGTCAGATATAAATAATGCATGGTTTTGAGGTCGAAATAGTAAGTAATGCAGAGCTCACAGGTCAGACTAGAATTGTAACGCAGGGCTCACAGGTAAGAGTGGTAAGTAAGGCAGGTTTTAAGCTCAGAGTAGTAAGTAACGCAGTGCTCACAGATTAGAGAAGTAATGCATGGCTCACAGGTCAGAGCACTAAGCAATGCTGGGCTCACAGGTCAGAGTAGTAAGTAACGCAGGGCTCAAAGATCAGAGTAGTAACGCAGGGTTCCCAGGTCAGAGTAGTAAGTAACGCAGGGCTCAAAGATCAGAGTAGTAACGCAGGGTTCCCAGGTCAGAGTAGTAAGTAACGCAGGGCTCAAAGATCAGAGTAGTAACGCAGGGTTCCCAGGTCAGAGTAGTAAGTAACGCAGAGCTCACAGGTCAGAGTACTAAGTAACGCAGGGCTCATGGGTCAGAGTGGTAGGTAACGCAGGGCTCACAGTTCGAATTAGTAAGTAACGTAGGGCTCACAGCTCGGAGAACAAAAAAGTTTCATACAATGTATTAGCACTGTGTCAGTATGTCACATAATTTTATTGCTGCAGTTGATGGTGCTGGACAGCAATTGGCAGGCTAGGACAAGCAGGATCACTACAGTGAGCACCTCTGCACCATTTTCATCCATCTAGCGTCACTTCTGAGCTCAGGTCAGAGCCTCTTCCACACCATTTAACAGGTCACCTTTGCCCTTTGCCTTCTTGTTGGAGCCCTAAGCTGAGGAGTAAGTTCCCGGCGAGGTGGCATTTTCATCCCTCTGGCGTCACCTTTGAGCATAAATAGGACCGCACTAGGTAACAGGTCAACCCGGCAACCAAGGGCTGACCACCAAGCCTTACCCTCTCGGCCATCTTATTGCAGTCCTAAGCTGAGTAGTGAGTTTCTAGCAATGTACCCAGGGAAACTGCTGGCGAGGTAAAAAAAAAATGGAGGAGCTGCTTTTTTTATTTAATTACATTTACTGCCTCAGGGTACACTGCCAAGGACATTAGTTTTAAGAGGACAGACCTCTTAAAATGGGGACTGTTCCCGTCAAACGGGGACTAATGGTAACCTTACCATGGGATGCCTTCTGAAGGGGTGCCTCCACATTTTCACATAGCTTAATGCTTTTTCATGGTGCAGATGGGATTCTATTTGGAAGAAAAAGACTCTGTGGTGAAAGGGGGACTCTGAAGTGAAAGGGAGGCTTATGATCTAAAGGGCGCTATGATATAAGGGGGGGGGGGCTCCTTATGTGAAGGGGAGCTACTGTTGTGTACGGGAGACTTCTGATGTGAAGTGGAATTGTAATGTTAAGGGGGAACTCTGGAGTGAAAGAAGGGTACTCTGATGTGAAGGGGGCTCCTAGTGTGAGAGGGGAGACTCTGATGTGACAGAAGGGGGCTCCTAATAAAAAAGGGGACTCCAGATGTAAAGGTAGGCCCTAATGTGATACGCAGAATTCTGATGTGAAAACGTGGGGTCCACACATCGTTTAACATTTTTACATTTTAGACTGGGATGCCTCGAGATTTTGGATCATTCTAAAGCATGCCAGGACTGAAAAAAAGGTTAAGAAACTGCTTTAAGCTACCACTTTAAATGCAGGCAAATCTATATCTCATAGTCTAAAATGTTACAGTTCTTTGAGCTGTAGCTAAAACAATCTCTGGTTCAGTACAGCATAAAATATTACAAGATGTTGCAAGTACACAAAATGGTTTCTAAACCATTGCCTCATCCACTGCCTGTGCCTACAGTACTATGCTTTATTCCTACACTGATTCCCCTTTATACTATATATGAAAAGAATTGCAGGTCCAACACACTGTGGCTCTGGATCCAGGTTCTCCATGCCAAGCAGAAAGCATTCTACTTCAGTATTATGCTGGGATTTACAAATGGTTCAACACACTGAACAGATCCGGAATTTCAGCATCTCAAATCTCTTTATGCGTAAAGATGTACTAAGCAGCATGCCCTCGGTTGTATTCTTTTTATTTCTTCCTTCATCCAGCATCTACAAAAAGTCTCATAATCCCATGCAAAATAGTTCTCTATAAAAGCCAACAGTGAGCAATATACACAGAGAAGGGCTTTTGAATAGTCACAGCACCATCTATAGGAAACAAAGGGCCAGAAACATTGACAGCTTCTATTTACTCTGTACTAGTAAAAGTCTTCTCTCCTAAGAAAAGCAAACATAAAAGATTTACGTACCAATAGTCTTTGTTAACAGATATGTTTTGGTTATATATGTGTGTATACACAAACACACATCATACCTTGGATTGAAGGTCCATAGGTGGAAAACTTGCACAAAGTACACTCTTAATTTAGATATATATTTAATTTTCAATGTTAGTTTTACTTTTTTGTCAAATTAAATGCTTTTTCTAAACATTTGGCAAATCTACGCTGTACACATAAAAAGGTATGCCTTGCATGACTGTAGTTTAGTAAAGAATAATGGAAGCCTGAACTGTCAAACATGTAAGAGAGAGAACATGAAATGAGACATTTATAGCATTATGCGCTGAGAATAATAAATATAAAGAGTATTTGAGACTGGATTACAAAAGAAAAACAATATCTTTTAAAATCGATATAAAACTGTAAACTGATTTACAAAATGCAATATTGTTACTTGCCAAATACTATAAAATATATGCTGGCTTTATGTAGAGGTGGCAAATATGTTGACATTTGTAAACTAGAGTTACGCTGATTAGTGATAAGTGGCGTAACTATAACCCATGCGGCTAGGGGTTGGAGGAGAGTACAAGTAGGGATGCTGTTGAGGCATCAATGAGCCCACAGTTTGTGTGCGTGTGAAGATAACACAGGTCCTGTACTGTGTAATTAGGGGTTGTAGAAGTTGCAGTTGAGACTGACCCAGACATCCTGTAAAGTCTCCAGTCAAGAAGAGCTGAACTCAGACACACAGGAGGAGCCTTTAGGATGGTCATTGGACACACAAGAGTTATTTGTCACATGTACACATAATGGGTCCTGCAAAGATCATCCTTGGCAACCAGAAATATCTGAAAAAGTGGGTCAAATCAGGAAGACACAGCAAAGATAGAAAATAAGAAAAGGTATAAGATAAATGATTATTTACGACTATAAAGTACTGCCCACATTTTAAAATTGACTTTTAATCAAAATGTACATTTGCTTTAGAGACCCGCCCTATCCAAAAACAAGGCATTACACATTAGGGGAAAAAATGGGAAAATATATTAACTTTACGCCTTGGCTTCTGTCTGTGGCACCTAGGCAATAGTGATTTCACAGGCCTTATAGCAAGATTGTGGAAAAGCTGAGGGTTCCAAATCTTGTGAGAATATGCACCAGCACATATGCTCCATAGATTTGGATCCTCATCTTTCCCACCATTTTGCCAGAAGTCTCCTCAGGTCACTCTTGCCTAGGCTGTACACATAGATGCTGGTATGTAAGGCATGTATAGATATTCTTTCTCCTAATTTAAACCTTACATTTTAGGAGATGCATAAGAAGATCACCTATTCATTGCAATTATGTCACTTTGATAAGACTTAAAGTAAAGTAGTGCATTAAATGGACCATTCACTTTGTAGTACACATGGTAAGGCAAAGGAGAAAATAAAGGGAGAGCAGATTATTCCTCCAAATTATGAAGGTTTAAATGTTAAAATAACCCCTTCCATGTTTAAGTGACTTTAGTCTTGAACCAATTTTACTTTCATGTAACATGATGGTTACACTGAAGGAATTTAGGTGTAGTGGCCCTTTAAGCTACTATAGTGCAGCCATTTTAAATAGCAGAACTCCCGTCATCATTTCCGTTACTCTGACATGCCATATCAAA
Organism: Nanorana parkeri; assembly: GCF_000935625.1. NCBI lineage: Eukaryota > Metazoa > Chordata > Amphibia > Anura > Dicroglossidae > Nanorana > Nanorana parkeri. Next base: position 130,339 of record NW_017307633.1, read on the forward strand.
CTGCAATCTTCTTCTTTGTTCTTTTTCCCCATAACCTTTACTGATCATTCTAATGCAAGTGGAAATAAAATGTCACAGGAAACTCATAACAAGTGTGCATCTCTAAACCGTTATCTACGCGATCGTAAACATTCATTCCTCAGATAAATCATTTATTTGCTTTTCTTTTCCACCGTTTGTTACTCCGATACCTTCAGATGTTTAGGAGAGAGAAAAATCAAGAAAGAAAGCAGCAATGTATATATTAATGAAGGCCGAATGAAGGTTTTTCTTCTAAAAGAATGTGTTTACATGGAAATGCTTCACAACCATCGTGAAAATGTAAAGAGCTCCATGCTGTTTTTTCTTCCTCCTATGTGACTGGTGTAATTGGAAGAAAAACTGTTTAAAATCCGAGCTGAGAGGTGTGTGATGTTTGCTACGCCTTACAGATTGCAAAAGAGCAATAACGGACTAAACTGCTCTCAGAATGACACATTCTAAATCCACAAACATTCCCAAGATGTAAATAATAAACCTAAATCATATCTTAGTGCAGTGCTCAAATTTTCAAGTCCTGAGCTACTAGCCAGGCCTTAAAAACTACTTGCCACCAGTTGCCCCACCTAATCTCTACTCTGCCCTGGCCTGGGAGATGCGGCGTGCTCTGTACTCAGGTGGCTGCTTGCTAGGTCCTCCCGGCCGAGGCCCCATCGTGCACCTGCAGGCTGCTCTGCAGTGCATTTATGTACTTTTGCCTCCTGGCTCCCTCCCAGCCTTCTACCGGCTCCTTCTTTACTGCTGGCGGCCGGCGCCCCGACCTTCTCTTTACCTGTCCTGGCACTGGACTCATGCCTGACTCACCCTCACTTTATTTACACTCGCCAGATGCGAGCAGGCGAGTGGAAATTTCTAGCCCTGTCTTAGTGGAACTCCTTTACTATTCCTTTGAATATTACATTTGTAATACAAACAGTTAAAGAATAATTCCAGAAAGCTGTAATCTAAAGGGTCTTGGAAGTCATAGTAATGTGCAATTTACTCTTCTCTCCATGACATTCTTCTCTAGATATCCTGCTGCGAAAACTTGTCCGTTAGCAGGACGTTTTACCGCTGTCAGCAGCATGCAGTCACACAAAGTCACATTTACAATACTGTCCAAATTTTAATACTGGCTTTTTAAAGAAAAAGCCAACCATTAAAACCTCATTGAGAACCAAACTCTGGCTACATGCCACTTTGACCTGTCTCTACAGCAGTCCCGCTGTTTTGGGTTTTCTTTTTGTAATGTAAACAAAGTCTTGAACAATATTATCCAAGACTGATCAGATGGGATGTATCTGCTGCAGAATGAAAGCATTCAAATGCAATATGGTTGTCAAAATTGTCAGTAAACTACACAGAGAAAGTGTCTATTGTCCTGCTTCCCAATGCGAGAGCTGCATGCACCCATAAGGCACTTACTGTGTAGACCACAGGTATTTATATGAATGCTTGGTACACTTACCCAGCTTTGCTTCATTTTCTCCCAGTACTGACACCAGCCAAGAAAAGCACTGGCATTTATCAAGGCGAAAAAGATGGTTCTCCATACATACGTCGTAATATTAATGGATCTTCCAGCCAGTCATTCTTAAGTCTTCATAATGACTGACTGGAGGCTATGCTGAAGTTAATATTTCAAAAGGTCCTTCTATAGTGTCCTCGGAGATTACATGGGTAACTAGTTTGTCTGGTGTGCCTGTAGACATCAACAGTCATACCATTCAATTTTGCATGATAAGTTGAGTGCAAAGTACAGTAATAAAATCACAAGCAATTTCAATAAGACTTCTTCTGTCACAGGTGAACTGAAACCTGACTGTTTGCTAATGAGCTACAACACTTGGCACATTACCCATGCTGATTGTAATGATTTCTTCAAAAAGCCTGTTTTTGGACATACAGTGCATTCAATTAAAAAAATGCCATCTGCATTTTTTTGTGAATGTGATCCTACTGTCTAAAGGTTTCTAAACTTAAGTGTGATTTCAGGTGCTTCTAAATAGTGGAAGTTCTGGTTAGTGCTATACCAACATTTTCAAAGAGGTGTGGCATTGTGAGGCAATACCACGGTGTTAGGTGGCCTCAAAGTCACCCAGGGTTCTCAGCCAGAGGGGCTGAGTGGCTCCAGGAAGACAGTACGTGTACCAGGAGAGAACTGCCTTTTCAGTTCTTTCCAGGTTTTCTGGATCATAGTTGGGATCCTGGAGGCAGGAGATTTCTTAGAGCTCTGGGTGGGATGAAATCTCCATTCCTGGGTCCATGCTTTGGTAGTGACCAGCACCTGATTGTGCACCTGTGTACATCCCTCATGAAGAGTGTGCTGGGATGTGTTCAGGGCCCCACCTGTGAGTCAGGAGAGCTCCACCCTGGAGTCAGTGTGGAGGCCAGTGCAGCAGGGAGCTGCGGGTTTGTGAACCATATTGAGAGAATTGGCATGTTATTGCCGTTGTCTGGAGGAACCAGACAGTGGCCCTAAAGATTGAGGCCGGAGCCGCAGTGCTGCAAGAGAGACTTAAGAAAAGACTGGGACACCTTGAGTGTACGGGACAACTCGAGGATTGGTGAGCCCTTATCTGTTATATGCTACAGCAAGCTATTTATGTTGGATTTCGTGTTATCTACCGTTTTGAAAGCAAATAAACTGCATTTTACTTGCACCTCCGGTCTACAGTGGAGTGTCCTTGTTACAGAGGGTAATGGGAGTACTGACATCCTCCCTGGTAGTGGTAAAGATTAACCTTGGAGGATAAGGCCAGGTATGAGCAACAGCACTTTTACTAGAACCTAGACAACCAGTATACTCTGAACTCCAATATGTAGCACTGTGAGGGGGATTTATCAAAACTGAAGCAGACAAAATCTGGAGCAGATGTGCATGGCAACCAATTAGCATCTTCCTTTACTTTTCAAATCTTAACTGAACAAACTGGAGAATCTGATTGGCTGCCATAGATAACTGCTCCAGATTCTCCTGCTCCAGTTTTGATAAATTACCCCCAATATGTATAAACATATACCGTTGCCACCAGGGAATCAGCTCGCAGTCACATTCCCTCTTTATCTCTGACTCACCAGCCTTGCCCTGGTTGAACATCACTGTAGGCACAAGGAATCCACTAGTCAGCGAATCAATATCTTACAGCATAGTGGCCATAGTGTTTTGCACTTAGCCATGAGACATAAGTGTGAAACACAGAGACTTTCTTGTGTTTATTCAGTCTTTATTCAGCTGACTAGTGGATTCCTTGTACCTACAGTGATGTTCAACCAGGCAAGGCTGGTGAGTCAGAGATAAAAAGGTTTTTCCAGCATAAGAGATCTTTCTACATCATTCTCTATAAGAGATGTGCCCCCACTTTAAACTCTAGTACCAGCCTAATATCTACAGCCTGTTACTGACAGGAAAAGTTAGCAACTTTCCTGTTCAGATTGAAGAAAATAAAACTTTGTAATGAAAATATACTTTTATACATGCTATTACTTGACTGATTTATCAAATAAAGTTAAAGGAAAGGCAATGAAAAGTAGCATCCAGGGAATAAAAAGCATGACACAAGAGAAAGGTGTAGGAGGAACAATATTATCTGCAGAAATTAGATGGGCCAAATGAAAATAGATAATACAGACTTCACAAAATTAGAGGAATGGGAATCTTCCAGCCAACCTTTTAGAACAATTTAATAGATTGAATAAGGAATAAGAAATAAGATTCTGATAAGATAAATGGCCATTTATAAGACACAATGCTCACTGCAGCAAGGCTGGAAATGAACGATTAAACCTCTATAAAAACAGCAGCATTTTGGAGAATCCTCTATAAATACACTAAATAAATGATTGCATTGGGATTTTTATGGCCGTACACCCACATTGCTTTCCAGCCTTCTTGGTAAAAAAGTTAAAAATGATTATTATTAATAGTAATAATAAAAAATAGCTTTTTAGCAGTTAGAGTGAACTGTATTGAGCTGATTAGCAGGAAAAACAGTCCTGATTTACAATAAAATGGAGAAAAGTGTAATGCTTGTGTTGGCCATGTCAAAATCAGAGGACTTTTGGAGATGAATAAGGTCTACTAACAAGCCCTTAAGTCCTCAAAAGATCTTGTCAAGCAAATAAAGTAAATTTTGGTTAGAACCAGGTAAGCTGTGGAGGCTGTGCTGTCTTTTAAAATATAATGCCTGCAACACCCCAGCAAGATGCACAAATGTACACTGTCTAGAAGATTTGATCCACTGTTTCTATAACATCATACACAGTATACTTATCCAAAATGCAGCACATGATCTCTACTGTGTGCACCACAACGATTCCTAAAAATTGCCTTTGCATGTGTGTCCTGAATTCCAATAACTTCAGTGAAGACATTTTTGCTGCATCTAATGAAGGGCATTCCACCAAACTGAATTGAGTTTGGCCACTTATGCACAGGAGATGAGGTGCAAGACTGGGAAGATATTGAGAAGTTTTGCTGAGGGCCCCTTGACTGCTAGAGAATCATAGTTAAACACTTTTTTTTATGTTGAAAATACTTTCTTTTCCCTTGCCCTCACACCGCCAATGAATACTAGACAAAATAACTTTGTTCGAAGAACAAGGCCACAGCTTTATTATCATCATATAAAACATAACTCTCTTTTCAGTTTAACTTGTGCCAGTTACGGAAAAACCATAAGCACCCAAACATCATGACTTTATGACACAATGGGGAAAATCCATCTTCACCATCAGTTCTAGACATATGTCCAACCATCAAAGAATTTCATCACAGTTAACATGGTAACCGATTAAGCTGGCAAGGTCAAAAACATACAGGAAGCTCACTTCCTCCCACTTTTAACACTTTGCTTGTCTCCGCCTTTGTAAGCCATCCCCCAATTAATAGATCACGCACTTATACAGGAGGGGTCCATTTTACGGCTTGCCATCAGTAGATATATGCAAAAACATACAAGGCTTTAATTGTTCCTACACTCATAACAAAGCCATGAAGTCCATATGAAACAACATACCCTAAGTTGATAGCACACTAAATCTTGTAAAATGTACAAATAGCTGGCATGTGAAACTGGATTAGTAAAATGTTTTCTCAATTAGAAAAAGTTCCATATTGATTTGACTATTTTATTTTTAAATTTAATTACTAGCAAGATTATTCCTTGCAGATCACACATGGAGAATTAACTTCCCCTGCTGCCTTTCTGAAGTCAAAACTTTGCATGAAGAACTGTTCAAAGTTTAAACAAATGCCAGTTTCAATTATATCATCAAAAATATATGCAAGTTGCTGTCACCTCTGCTGACATTTTTCAGTTTTGTGTCCTTTCCTGCAGAACCATGGTAAATTTACTGCTGTATCATATTTTAAATAAACAGATTTATATACTATTGCAGATATTTAAATGGCCAACCTTGAACCATTATGTCCTATAATCTTGTGTATTTGAGAAGTTTTCAAAATAAAATTCAAATTATTACAAAATTAAGTTTAAAAAATATGCAATAGTTAATTCCCTATATTCTGTCTGATTTTTGTAAAAGAGTAATTTCCCACAAAATGTGAAGCTTTTATCAAGAACTGAAGCCTGTGTTAGACAATTTCTTGCTTCTATATGTTAGCGAGAAATAATAAACATTACACGCGTGTAACTCCACAAATTGGTGGAAAACAAAACCTGCAAGTCTTGATGTTTCAACCTGTCTTACCTGCCCTAGCCAGAAATAGACAATTTTTTGGCAAAAGATTTGCTGCACCCAGCACACTTTCATCTTCACTAATAGACAAATACAGAAATCATTTTCATATTTCAATGGAATAGAAAATTGTCATGAATTTAGAGATAAAAAAAATGCTACAAAAACGTACAGGTATAGAAATATTTACAGATCCATATACATTCTGTAATATATTAATACATAAAGTATGTATTGATGACCTATGCTATTAGAGACATATATTCAGTAAAGAACATGAACCAGCAAATTTCAGACTGTGAACATGTTCTTCTAGCTTAAGTGTGAAACAATTGTCACACATTCCGTTTCAGGTGCTGTGCAACAGTTAAAGCGATATTCCATCTTTGAGATATATCAATTTTTATCAATTAAATTGTACATCTGAAGTACTGACGCCAAAGGACCAATCAATGAAGTTAAAGTGACACTAAACTCAGCAGTTAAATCTCAAAAATGCATTCAGGTACCTTAACTAGTAACAAAATGTATCTTATTTGTGTATCACTCAGGTGTAGTTCCTCAAATCATCTCCGAATTGGTGCCGACACTGTCCTTCCTTCTGGAGGGTGGCTACCTTTGTTCCCCATGGTCCCCGTGTGTGTTGTAAAGTAGTCACCGCTCCAAGCTCACTCCCGGGATAGACTACAATCTCACATTTAGTTTACTGATTTGTATTGAGCTTGTAGTCCATCACGGGAGTGAGCTTTAAGCGGTGACTACTTTACAACACACACAGGGACCATGGGGAACAAAAGTAGCCACCCTCCAGATCGAAGGAGAGCACCAATTCAGAGAAGACAAGTTTCTGAAAATCAGCTTGTGTGACAGGCGGCTCACAGGGCAACAGCTGATTGAAGTAAGCAAGTCTCAGTTGCAACTGTGAAGAGTAGACTTCGAGCTGCAGGTTTTACAGTTCGAGTGGCAGTAAAAAAAAGCCATTGCTAAGATGGCAAAATAAGAAAAAGAGGGTTGCCTGGGCCATAAAGCACCGCCAGTGGACTACTGAAGACTGAAAGAAGGTCTTATGGACCAATTAATCAAAAGTTTAGATCTTCGGTTCATCACGCAGGGTTTTGGTATGCCGGCGAGTAGGCGATAGGATGCTTACTCTGTGTGACGCCAACTGCCAACATGGAGGAGGAAGTGTAATGGTCTGGGGCTCTTTGGCTGTATAGTACAGCAAACAAAAAAGGCAAAAATAGGTATAAAAAATGACTTCCAGTAATAACGCAAACGAGCATTCATTGAATATGCACAGTTGCTTCTCTTTAATATTAACAGACCACATCAAATGAACAGTGATGCTTTTTATCACCTTCATTTGTATTTAATCTAGATTGAATTTGCTATATTTATGGTAAGTTTTAATTCTTTTGCAAATTACCATTATTCAGTGAACCGCAGGTTGCCTGACTGCAGATATTCTCTTATCCACTCCACCATCTGCCATCTTTTTAAAGCCGGTTAAGATTAGTGATACCTTTATTGCAGAGAGTATATTGATGTTCGGCTTTTACCGACACTCACTGGAGTTTCATTCCATCACGTACCTCGGCAGCATTGTGCCTGTAATGTAATTGTGTTCTTGTTATGTAATGCTTGTAATGTTCCTTCTTATCTTATCCGGTTCTGATTGTTATCTCAAAGAACTATATTATCAGATAATGCCTCTTCTTCAGTGTAGGCTACATTGTCTCTCTCATGCTGCCTGCTTCGCGCTTTGATATTCCATAATGTAGTATTACCTCCGAACCTGATTTATGGCTACATTCTCCATAACCGTATTCTTACAGTGTGAAGACCCAGGACTGTTGAGCAGTTAGAATCCTATTTCAGGCAAGAATGGGACAACATTCCTCTCCCAAAACTCTAGCAAATGGTCTCTTCAGTTCTCAGATGTTTACAGAGTGCTGTTAAAAGAAGAGGGGATACTACACCGTGGTAAACATGGCCCTGTCCCAACTTTTTTGACAAGTGTTGCTGCCATCAATTTTAAAATGACCCTTTTTGTTTCTTAAAATGGTCCATTTTCTCAGTTTAAAGGGTTTCTAAACCCTCCGGTGTTATTGCATATATCTACTGCTAGCAAGCAGTAGATATATGCAAAAAGTTGTTTTTTTTAAAACCGCTTTAAAAGCGGTTTAAGCTTACTTGTGTCTTCACCACGTGCTCCCGTCCGAAAATCCGAAAATGCTTAGGCGGCCGCAAAGCATCTTGGGCCGGACACATGCGCAGTTCGGATTTTTGGCCGGGAGACGAGGAGAGACGCAAGGTAAGTCTATAGATGCGTGCACCCGCATGCAGACACTGTGGGACAGGAAGTGCCAGCAAGCACAGAGGAGTCAGCGCTGGATCGGAGAGCAGCACTGGAGAGAAGGCTGAAAAGAACAGGAAAGAAGAGGAAGGTCGGATTAAGAGACATCATTTAAGGTAATTGCTTTCATCAATATTGGGGGGAGGAAAAAACTTTTTGACTTTAATGTCACTTTAAACATTTTGTATGTTTTCTATTTTCTATTGTGAATAAAAATGTGGGTTTATGAGATTTGCAAATCATTGTATTGTGTTTTTACGTCGATTTTACACAGCGTCCCAACTTTTGTGGAATTGGGGTTGTATAATGGGCACCTTTCGTGATTGCTCTTTCCCTCCTGTGCTTCTACCTGGAGAGGAGGTGTGTCTAGAAGGATGTCTTCTTGGGAGTACTTCAGCCTTGGGCATGTGCCAGGAGCCCGAGGGCCTCAACTACCCCCCGGATTAGATATCTGAAGGCCGCTGGAATGGAAAAGGACCTTCTTGCTGCAGAGGAGTTGGACATTGTAAGAAGGATTAAATCATTGACTTTTGAAGTCATGTCTCCCAACTGTCACTCATTTGGAGGGACTGTCCCTCTTTTGGAGCCAAATCCTTCCATCTCTCTTTTCAGGTGTCTCTCTTTAAATGTTTTATCCAACTGGTAAATTATTATTGCATTTGCTATTTTGAAAAGCAGAGGCAATTAGGCAAGACCCATATACCCTCTATTATAACCACAAGACTGACTTATACACATATGATAAATGTCCTCTCACATCATTCCCAGCAATAAAAGGTAATTTTTTAATAATTTAGAGAGTTTCATCCTGCAAAAGAAATGAGAACAAGTCTTAAATACTAAAATTGACGTTTAAATGATTTGGGCCTTTATTGAGGCCTAATGCCTTGAACATTACAGTCAAACATGAATATTGAACATTTAACCTGGTTTAGGAGCACTGAATGTCCCTGTCAGCTAAATCCGTACAGTTGCCGGTATCATTCTCTAAATGCACATTTGGAACTTGATAGGGAGGATGCATGATAAAGAGTTGTGTGGCCAAAGACGGCACAAGGGTGCACACCTACCAAAAACCCCTAAAGAAGGTCACTGAATGTTCTGAATTTGAAAACTAAAATTAAAGTAAATACTGCCAAATTAGTTGTTTTTTTTAGTTTTAAATGAGCAGACCAGCAAGGAAAAAGCTCCTTTTTACTTCTGTGCCCACACTGGAAAGTTATCTCGTCACTTAGGGATCTATTTATAAATAATCTGCAGAGCCATTTTCCGTGTGAATCTCTATGAATGTTCATGCTGTTCATTATCTTAAAGGTTGAATATAATGTTTGGAAAATACAGTATTATGGCCACTAGATGGAGCTGAGAAGCAAAGGAAATTAGTAAATTTTTCCTGTGCTCATCAGCTCCATCTAGTGGCCAAAATGTGGTATTTTCATTATATTACATTCAAAGAATGTTAATTTTTACCTCTGTTTGCACAGAACAACTGTTCATAGAGATTCACTGGGCTCTTCTAATTGTTTATAAGTAGACCCCGTATGGTTCCAGTGATCACACGGGGAGTGAGCAGAATCTCCCCAGTGTGCACACAGAGTGCAATAAACTCTGACAGAGATTCCGAACCCAAACAGAGCAAAATTCCTTTTACACAGAGCTCTGCCGTTGGGTACATTTGTAGACAATTTCCAAAAGATGAAGTTTATGTTTTGTGCCCACTAGAGTTCAGAGTGCACTTGATGGAGATGGGTCTTCACAAAATATCAGCTAATATAATCTTCTTAAATTAATCAGTGATGTTTATTTATTCTCATGAACTATAACTTTATTTCCTCCTCACAAATGAAAGGGCAAACAGAGAATGAGAAGAAAATTAGAAGAATCTTTGTGGCAATATGAATTTCTTCATTAATACCAACACCTCTTCCAACATAATAAAAGATTTAGAGAGAGCTGGAAACAAGTTTCTTATTCTCCAATTTTGTTTTCTATAAAATTACGGTATGAATTTTTCATTCCGTAATTTTGTACTAATTTTGCTTTATGCCCTCAAGGCGCTACAATATAATTAACTGTGTTTTACTTACTCTAATAGGTTTGTGTATATTATCATATATATTAAATTTTTGGAGTCTGCGACTTGATGCCATTCTTTATTACACCCTTCTTTGACACTTGGAAGTTCATTAAAAACGTTTGTTCCTGTAGTTACAATAAGCCAGTGATTGCAATTATGCTGTTTTGTAAGCATATCCAAGTGTTTAATATGTACACCCCCAAGTACAGCTCTGGGCAACTGTGTAGGGTAATCAATAATATTAAAGAACAACTCCATTCTAATTAGAGATTAGGATTATTTAAAAAATAAGGAGTTGATGAAGTCACTGAATATAATTAATTAACATTTTATCTACTTTCCATGCAACAGGAAAGCAAGCAATACTTGCCATACCGGTAGCATGCTCAAATCCAAATGAGTACGCTTTGCGTTCAAGAATGTCCGTGCAAATGCCAGTACCACCGTTTATGTGCATAGAGCAATTCTTTTTGTAATACATTTTTATAGACAGAAAAACGTAGCAGCTGGGGCTCCTGGGCGACCCAAGTACAGGCATGTTTTCAACTGTATGCAGATACGCCTGTACTTCGCCCATGTGCATGAGCCCTTAGAGTCTTCACGGTCTTATCTTTTTTTCTTCATTGCAGAAGAATCATCAAATTCTCTTCAATATCTCTCCAATAACCCTAATCATATCCACTGATTTAATAAACTCACATCACAGGTCATCCAAGATCAATGCATGATTCCTGCAGTATTATTAGTTGTTGTGCAGCTATTTTCGTGGTAGGGAGTTGTTCAGCTTTGACATCCAGTGGGGGCCTTGACAAGTACAATATATTATTTTATTAAAGGATGTCCAGCCAGCAGACTGTGAGCTCAGTACAAGGAGTCAGAGGTTATTTTAACAACTGTTGTGTTAAAGATTAGAATTGAAGGACAGACCAGAATAGAATACAAAAATTAGCCAGCACACCAGGTTTAAGTACATAGTTTTACCGCCATTCCATACAGGTCAAGCCCATATGACCTTTCAGAGATGTTGAGGTCCTATTTATTAAGGTGATACCAGGGTGATATGCAGAACAACCAGGTAAATTGTGCATAACAAATATATACCAAATCAATAAACCTCTTGGTAGGAAACCAAAAGGTACCTCCCTAGTACCAGGTAACACAAATTGTTTACATGGCCCATGAGATTAAAACTGGATTTGCCGCAAAACAACAGCAAAAAAAAATCAAAAAAGATTGCATTAAGCAGAAATACCAAAGCTACCCACAAATTCCAAAAAGCCCAAACTGCACATACATATATCCTAAATATTTATGGTGCAATAGTATTTGGACAATGTGCAACCATGGAGTTCAAGATCCACCCTTTTTTTTTTGCAGAAATTTATAATCTCTGAGAAGGTCCTCGAAGGTATCACTACCAAAGGCAGAGATGGGGTTTGCAGGAACAAAATTGCCTCTACCTTAAATAAATGTGTTCCAGTCTTCTGACCCATACATGTATCCCCATCATGTGTAGAATCTATGAGACAGCTAAACTGATGCTGCTTCACTTGAGGTCTTCATTGGATCAAAGCCTCAAATATACAGACTTAGGGCCTGTTCACATGATTTTCAGGTCCTGATCAGGTGCGGATCTGCAGACGCAGTGCTATGTGTTTTGACTCGTTTTTGCCGCATTTTTGATGCGTTCAAGTTAAACAAATAATAATTTTTTATTTTTTTTGCTGGCTGTCAGTATGTTAGCTGCAGTGCAGTGCATTTTTGACGTGTTTTTGACACGTTTTCCGTTTCCGGACCGTTTCCTGACCGTACAAAATGTGACATGCAGTATTTTTTCTGTCGTAACCTGAACGGACTGTGCACGTGAGAACTGTAGCCCATAAAACACATAGGGATACATTGGGATGCATTTTTAGTGCAGGAGCGTACGGATCAGGTCAGCACAGAAAACGGACGTCGTGTGAACAGGCCCTTAGGGTGGCATGATACAAAGGAGTGCTGAAGAAAGTCAGGGCCAAAGATCCAAAATGTTACAACCTGTCATGTGTGCACGTTTAGGAGGACAGATCAGATTGCCCTCACCCCTCCCCCTCTCTCATAGCAGAGACAGGACCAGCTTAGTCTGGCTACTAACAAGCATGCAGACAGTTTGCACCATGTAAGGAACTGAGATTTGTAATATAAAGATTATATACATGTATTAAACAATATATAAAATATCAGTTTATAAGCTTATACATTTTGGGGGAAAAAAAATTTAAAGCCATTCAAATCACAACGCATCACGCACGCTATACCACAAAAATACTAAACAACATCATCTAAACCAATAGACAATAAAAAGATAGAAAATGCTTGTGATCTGTATGTAATCTCTACAAATTTTGTCTCCAACACATAACAAAAAAACAGGATGTTTAACCATCAGTTTCTTTCTACCTCGCCTTTGAAAGTTACATTACACACTTAAAAATGTGTTCGGTAATTACAGCACCTCCGTTCTGAAATAGCAGCGGCATAAAAAAAAATAGAAAAAAAGGATAGCTGTTCAGAACTGGTGCTAAAATGTCATTTTTTATAAAAAGCCTTTCACTCAGCTCCAATTTGAGGAGATGTTTTGCTGACAGCATCACCGGAATGCATTACGCTAGGATTCAAAAGTAATTGCCAGCATCCTAAAATAAGGGTGATTTTAGTGTGATGGCATATTGTAACATTGATATAAATATATTCCTAGCTGGACCATCTGCTTATAGTGTTAGTCTTAACCTGACATTACATATGTCAGGTTAGGAAGATGGATGCATTAATCAGAACATTTTAACAGGTTACAGAAACAGCATTTTTTAATTTTCAGATGGAGAAAGTTCAACAGCAAATGCCACATGCAGTTATTTCTACAAGACACGGTGATGTCATCTCGAAAATAAGTCTTTGCAGGCTGCTGTAATTGCAAGGATAGTGTGGGAAAATATATTCTAAGGCCTACATACCTGAAATTAATGTTAACATTTAAATAGTAACAGGAACCACTTTTGTAAATGTGAGTTTTCTTCTTATGACAAGGGTTACCATTATAACAAAAAAAATGTATTATGTATTGTTTTTAAATCAGGAGATCTGTAAATTCATCGACAGATGCAATACAAAAGCTCCCCCACTACTAGTCTCACAAGATTTGAGTGACATCACTACTTTTCTGCTCACTGCTCCTCTTGCTGAGGAGTAAGATGTACCTGAGGAGCTGCAAACGAAGGATGTCCCTGCTTCCGCTTCCTTCATTCTGTGGATATATATGCTTCCTTCACCTTTCCTGTTGCTTCTTACATTTTCCCTAACAGCCATCAGATCACCAGTCATCATGGGGGCAGCTTTAGCATGAGGAAGCAAAGCCTTGCCTCTACCAACTTGGACACCTTTACAAAGAGACGCAATACAGAACATGGAAGGGTACGTTTGTCATGGGAAGAAGATCAGCTGCAGGGAGCCTACAGGCAATACTGGAGACTAGTCTTTTGCCCTCCGCTTGCCCTTGTTTGGGTACAGCTTCCAGAGTTCAGGATCTTTAATGGCTAGCTACACCCAAACCTCACATATCAGTTTCTAGGTAGGTTGAACCATAGGCAGACATTGTAGCTCTCTTTAAGACTCCACTAGCAAGATTTCCCTGCAGTACTTGGAGTCTTCAGCCCCTAGCAAAGATGTTACTTCCATCTGGAATTCACAATTATTTGTTTAGTCTACACTATGGATAATCTACTAAGAATGCATAAAATTAACATCTGCTTTGTAATGAATAAAGAAACTGGGGAAAAACTGCAAAATCTGGCCAGGATCTCATCAGTGGAGTTCTGGAGAGCAGTAGACATCAAGCATGTGCTTCAGGGTTCTTACAAGCTCCCAAAATTAAAATATTACTTTTGGATAGAGCCTTCCTTTAAAAAAGAACTGTCCCATTTAAGTCTAAATTGCATTTTTAATCAGCAAGAAGATAAAAACCATTTATATTTTGTTAATGTGCACTATACGCAATTTATAAAGCATTGAATATGAACATTGAATTTTGCCTCTGCGTATATATAGCATTTACCTTTCAAACCACCAAACCTTTTATTCTTGCCAAGTCCATCTTGTAACTTGACATGGAAATTGTAGCTCTTGGCTCCTACTTATCCACTATAAGGATCATTAATTATGTCCAGTGAAGTTTTTTTTTTTATTAAACAAAAAATGCCCCCCTCGGTTTTCATTTTCAAAACTGACCTTTAACATAAAATGTATTCATTTTGTCCTTTTTACTGAAGAATTGCCATTATTATCGCATATTCAAGTCAAATGTAGCCATCATTAGTCATTTTTTGACAGTATGATTTCAACTTAAGGGTAAAATACAATCACATTCGACATACTTGTTCCATAAAGCTTTGCAATGTTTTCTGTTCGACAAAACAAAGACGAAAATGTAACTTAAGTACAAAAAAAAAGACCAAAGGCCAAGTCAAAAAGCTGCCTATAATTGCAACAGTCATTGCAAAGAGAAAAACAAAAGATAGCAGTAAGCAGAAAAGGATCTGCATTTCAATGGGTTGAAAATAGTTGTGTATGAAATGAATGCATGTGTTTAAAAGTACATCTTGGTGGATGAAGCACCAAAGAACAAAAATGCTAATCCACATAAAATGTATATTTCAGTTATGGTTTTATGTTGGTGGGTTAAATAACCCACTGGTTCCTTGCATTTTGTAGGCATGCCAGTGGTAAGATACCCCTACAATTCGCAGGCCATGCATCTTGCGTAACTCTGTGAACATTCATTATGTTCAAATGGAAGCGAAAACAAATGTTGTTAGAATATTTTCTTTTCAAGTCGAATGTTCTACTTGGAAGTACTGCATTATAGCTGCTAGATGGAGCTGAGGAGCATAGGAAAGAGGTATATTTCCTATGCTCCTCAGCTCCATCTAATGCCCATAGCTTTCACAAGTCAAATGGCTCTGCAAATAGTTTATATTAATGAAAAAAGGCCATAGGGGAAATGTGACCCCTCATTGTAGGCGCAGTAGGTAAGCAGACACATGAACTTGGGTGCAAAGATCTCATTGTTAAACCCCCAGAATAAATAAAAAGCTCACGATTTAGGGCCCGTTCATACCACATGCAGTGCGTTTCGGCCCAATTCTGGCCAGAACACACTGCCTCGCATTGTTTTCGACTCACTTTTTTGTGGGGCAAGAGGGGGCGTGGCAGGCCATTGAAGTGAATGGCACCGTAGCCACGCCCTCCAGCTGCAATGTGGGCCCCCTCACCCATCCATCCCTCTAGTCAGTGCTGGGGTAACAGAGAGGGGAGGGTGGAATACCTGTTGGGAATCGTGACTGACCACTCTCTGCAGGGGAGAAGATCGGGAACTTAGCGATCAGCGGTATGTGATCGCTCAGTTATTGATCAATAGAGTCGACCTGTGACAGGTTCAGTGTCACACATCAGCTCTAATTATGGGGAAGAGTTTATTTCACTCTGCCAATAAGGTTAAAGATTAAGTATCACAGTCAGGTAAATGGCATTGTTAGGAGGCAAACATTTGCAGCCTGCCTATTTTTCCTTAAACAGATCGATTTAAAGTGTATCTTAACTAAATAACATTCATTTATTGCAGGGGTGTCTGCATTGTTTTTCAGGCTTTATTACCTTTATTTTCACCTGGTAATCCTGCCAATAACACACTCCATGGGGAAGGCATTCTCCAGTCCACAGAGGGTCTGGGCAGGGCTAATAATAATACTTGAGATTATACTGCAGAGTACATAGAACACAGAGCAGCACTGGTGTTTTTTCAGGATCAACAGGTATTTTGTTACACTTATTTAAAGGATAAACCGGTTCAATGCTATTTTTGAGATCAAAAAGGAGCAAATTAGAGTTGTTTGTTAGGGATTACATACACTTTAAGCAGAAGGAGACATGCAAAAAAACCCTTAATGCCCTATAGATCTTGTTAGCTTTGATCGGTATAAGATATGGAGGTTATGGCTTCTGTAGGGTGGGACTTATAAAACAAAAAGACCTCCAGACCAGTAATGTCATGGCAAGGTTGCCAAAAAGAGAAACATCACTAATCACAATGTTACTAAGTACAGCATTGCTTTATTAAAACAGGAAGGCCTTTACGTATGTGACTTCTAGAAATACCATTCTCGCTTTAAAAGGGGGAAAAAAAATCCTTTTGAACTTTTACAAGTTTATCCACCTAATATTCCTCTCTGTTTTCCTATTTGATGATCGACTCTTAACGTACATATTCCTTATGCTCCTCGTAATGCCTCCCACTGATAAGAGCTGTGAATGATTCATATCCTCATAGCAGAGAGCAGCTTGAGCTGGTCAGAACATAGAATGGCTGAGTGTACCGCGAGTGGCTCTCCGCACAGCTGGAGGAAACAAAGCCTAATGGAATCCTGATGGGCGGCTCACTTTTTCATATTCCAGGCTTTACAAGCAATTATTTCCACTAAGAGTAGAAGAAAAAAAAAGAAAATTGGAAGATTTCAGAATGTAATACCAATTTCAGATGCTATGTCTTGAAATTGTAGACCATAATATCTCCAAAAAAGGTGACTAGATATGAACTTCAAAAGACAGACTTAATTAACAGGTAAAATAATTTTTTAATAAAGAACATTAAAAACTTACCTTAAGAAAACTTTTAGTTCACTCTCAAACGTTTTAGTTCCCCAGACATTTCAGGAATACTATTTACAGATTTCCTAACCTTGTCAACTTAAGTAGATCTATACAGAATTAGACTCCCAAAGAGTATGGCTAGCAGTAGAGCTTCACTTGCCTGACTCATAATCCAGAAACGTTACCATAAAGGTACAGTTAGAGGTATAGACATGGCTGGATTTCACCTGCTGACTGATATAGCAGTTACACAGCCAGTCCCCGCCTAGCCAGTCAATAAATCTCAGTATTTATCTGTGCTCAGGCCAACACCCTTTACCTGAGCAAAGGGTTCATTTTCTAGCCCAAGGCTCCTGACTGTTTTGGAATCTGTTTGCCGACTATACCATGCTCTATTTCTATCCCTTGGTCAGCTGCCATATGCACAGGTGTTCCCGAGGGCCGCAGCCTGATACACCCTCAAGCAAAGTTCATCATCCCTTGAGGGGTGTATTTAAATTCTTCTTTTAAGGGCTCGCACTCTATATATTTTCCGTGATAGTGTGCTTAGACCATGACCCCCGCTGACACACCTCAGCTGGGATCCCTACAGACTCTCTTGCAACAGATTGAGCATCAAGAGGCACAGACTTATTGAGTTATTTAGGCACTTCAGGGCATGTATTCCCCATGAATTATCTCCAGTCCTCATTGCAGTGCATAACTGCAGCTCCCTCTGTTCCAGTAGTTGTTACCATTCCCATCTTTCCCACACTAAAACCCAAGTTCAATTTGCCAGACTATTTCTCTGGCGAACGAAGATGTTTTCTAAATAGAAAAAGGCCTGCTAGTCTTCTTTATAACGATTTGGTTCAGGTAGTATCTGCCGAGTTTGCTTTCCTTATGCTGTGTTGCGATATATCTTAGAGGACTTTTTCAGACACACATAGATTTGCAATAGAGACGGAGGGTTTGTTTGTTTGTTGATAGAAAACTGGGTTCATACAATGGAAGGTGCCACCTAAACAAACCAAACTGGTTTTTCACAATGGTGTAGCTTGTCCTGTATTGATTCGTATCACAATGGGATGGTGATCGTAAACAGTCACACCTAGCCTGGTCAAGACTCAAATCAAATCTGGACTACTGATGGCAATTTATGGTACAACGCTGCCACCTAGAGGTGGGAAAGTGAAATGTATTGCATTTTCCTAAAGGTGAAAGGGGCGGCGCTTCCAAAGTTTTAGGCCAGTTTTCTCTCAATAAAAAGCCAGTAGCTGAAAGGTTGAGAAGCACAGCACTTCACAAGACCAGGGCTTCACAGGAGGGGGACAGTACGAGGGTGCTTCACAAGACGAGAGGACTTGCTTCAAGACCAGGACATACAAAGGATTTAGCAGAGAAGCCATTTTTCCTAGACTGAGAAGTCCTGCTCATCACGGAATTCGTGGAGCCTGCAGCCTGAGCTAAGTACATTTTCAGTGTTTCCACTCCTAGAAATTACATGTACTAGAAGATAGTGTAGTGGGTGCATGTGAATGTTTGTAGCAGCCTGTATGTTTTGTTTATGTATTTGTTTGCTTTTACGGTAACTAAGTGTGTACACGCAGCATTTTCGCCAAGTAAAGTACTTTTAATGCTACTGAGTCAGTTTCCTTGAAGTTTACTGCAAGAACAGACAACAAATAGAAATTAAAGTTTTGCCAAGCTTACAGCTGGGCTCATCCTTGAGATAAGCTTTACGTCTCTGGGATTTGTAGTCCAGAGCATTACATATGCCAGAAACATAGAACTGCCTATGAGTATTGGTTTGAGTTTGACAGGAGATCCTCTGACTCACTGTGGAATGACTCCCTGCTGACATTTCTCTCTAGGCCTGTCAGAAGTAATTCAAGTTTCACTTGTACACAATCCTTCACCCAAGAAACTTGGTGCCATCATGTAGCGTGCGATTAAAGTAGCCCATCGCCCCTGTAAGGGTTGGCTGGAGCATACTATTAAAACTCTACCAGTGCCTGTCAACTCTGCCCTGCTTGTCAGTTCCACAGAGCCTACTGAACCTCAGCTGAAACCCATAGAGAGGGAGATTCATGTAAGCTTTTATTTTCTGATCGTGCACATAGTTGAAAATAGAACCTAATCCTGCATTGTGGAGGCAAGGACCACTACAAGAACAATTGCCATCTCAAGCACCCACAAAGCCATGTTCTAGGGCATCAGAGGGAGTGTTGTCTAGGTCAACCATGTTTAACTTCCTACAAAAAGGTTACCTACATGCTTCAGCTCTTCTTCCCTTTTGGGCTGAAGCCTACTTGAATTCCAAAGCTAATTCTTTCGATCAAAGTATAGTCCGAAGCACCACATTCTGCTGGTACCTGAAGAATCCCATTTCTGTGGTAAATGGTACAGTAATTTCATAGCTTATCCATCTTAGTCCATTCTTCTTATGGGTTGACAACCGCCATTTTGAAACTATCAAAATTTTGGTTATGCCCAAGTTGGTCAATCAGCTTCTCCTTTGCATGCCATGGGTACACCAACACTATTCAATGGTGAAATGGCTTCCTGGTGACATTCTGTTTTCGGAACCCTATGTTCATCAGAATTGCCTTGTAAAGGTCAAACCAGTTTGTTGCATCTGCGTGACTGAGACTGCTACTTTGCTTGGACTTCTGTAAACAAAAAGCAGACACTCTGCTGCCTCATTGTCCATAAGACTGCCCTATCAAGCTCCTGCCTGGAACCATGCCCCCTTGTGTCTGAGAACATTAGGTAATCCTTGAACGGCATCCTTCACTCGAAAATAAACCTCATCCACTGGGGCTGGCTTCTTGTTACTGAAGTTACTGAACTTTTTGATAGTTTTCGAGGAGCTACTGGTTTTTTTAAAATTAGATCTTCGCGGAGCCTATAACCTTGTTCGCATCAAAGAGGGTGATATGTGGAAAACAGATTTCAGCATTCAATATGGTCACTATGAATATGTTGTCATGCTATTTGGACTCGGGATTTGCAATGCCACTGCAGTTTTCCAGAATTTTGTTATTGGCATTTTCAATGACCTCTACTATGTTTGTGTTGTCATATATTTGGATGATATACTGATTTATTCCACTGACCGTCAAACTCACTGTGAACATGTTAAGACTGTGCTTCATTCCCGGAGAATAGACTGCATGCCAAATGAAAGGAATTTTTGTCTGAACAAGCTCCTTGGCAAGCCAATCGGGCCTTATTTTTCTCCAGGTTTGACTTCGTTCTCACCTTCTGCTCTGGGACAAAGAATATTAAAGCATGTGCCTTGTCCCATTCTTTTAATCATGAGGACACTGAAGTTGAACTTTCACATCATTGATACTTTGACCCATTCTACTTGCAGCTCCAGTACTCATGAAGGGTATTCCTGGAAGGTAGGTTGTACCTCCTCCTAGCCTGGAGGCACATATCTAAGTTTGCTGGCCTTCAACAACTGTGCAAGACTTTAGACTTTATCTCTTGTCAGTATAGGTGTACCATATAATGCCCAGGATGTTAAAGACATATTGTTAGAGAATTGTTGCTTTCTCTATGTGTGCCCAAAGGAAGGTCTCTATAAAGCATACTGTAGGTCCACTTATTTTCAAAGATGGCATACTTTGTCCCTTTTATTCTCCTCCAGTGGCTCCCCTTGGCTCTGGATAAATCTTCTTTTATGAAGTGTTCAGGCTTCATAGTCTTCCCTTCATAGTCTCCCCATGGTCTCCCCATAGTCTACAACCCGGGAGTTCAATTCACCTCAAGCATTGTTTGAGACCTGTGAAATCTGCTAGAGATCCAGATGGACTTCTCTTTTGCCTACCATACAAAGTCCAATAGTCAGACTGAACACATCAGTCGATGCCTTGAACAATTTATTCAGTCTTATGTCCCTGCCAGACAAGACAATTGGATGGAACTGCTTCTCTGGCATTTGCTCGCAACAGCAATTCTGAGTCAATGGGATTAAGTCCTTTTTTTTCTTAATTCTTGGGTGTCATCCCAGAGCGCCACTTCCTGTGTTTTCTTTTTCAGAGGTCCCTGCAGCAGTTAGGAGCAACTTTAAACTATTCAACTGTGCTGCAAATGAATATGCACTGAATTACAGAAATGGACTAGTGAGTCTGGAGTCCATTCTATCCTGGATGTCTATGATCCCTATACACTCTCTCCCAGTGTGGATATGTTAATAAAGTTCTTAAGCATCATACTTCTGGCCTGTATTTCAGCTCTGTTGGTCACTACATGAGGGCGGTTAATGATAGTGGGGCAGCTGGTTATTAAAGTCCCCTAGAGAGGCTATGGCTGATCCGGGTTATTCCAGCAGCTCCTTCGGGGGTGAGCGCTAGAGTAATTTTAGTAGAGAACAGGAAACTCTACATGCTTTACTTTTGCATTAAGACCTTCTTTAAGTAACGCACTGTACACAATTTCCATATGGGAAGAACACAAACCTACGTATTAAAGTGGACCTAAAAAACAAACTTTTTTTAGTTATGGGTAGAGAAGGGTTAAACCACTGTCAGTTATTTTGGCTGTCTGTGTCCTATTGAGGAGAATTTACTTTACTTCCGGCCCCAAAGACAGAAAGTGAGATGAAATGTCTCCAATGTGAGAGGAAATCCTCTCTTAAAGCAGAAGTAAAGTCTACTGTGATGGGTGGGCTTTTGCCATAATGTGCAAGTATGCATAGCATATGACACATCTACCTGGCAAGTCTGCTTCCCCCCAGCACTGACCAATTTACTCCGCTGCTCCATCCACCACCGCCAACATATTCTCTGCTACTTCTTCCGGTGTTCTATCGAAAGTTCCAGCTTGTCGACCTCTCCAAATGGTGACGTCACATCCGGTGAGTGCCAGTAGGAGGTCTACAGTTGGTGCCAGGAAATCCTTGTCGAACTGTCTAACTATTGCCACAGCGCCTGCGTGGCTATCCACTTCTATAACCTACTACAGTTATATTTGTCCTAGGTTTATAGAAGCCGATGAGCCGATAGCCGCGCAGGTGCAGATTCTATAATCTAGTCAAAGTTTAGATTATGCTACAGCGCCAGCACGGCCACATGATTCTTTCTACAACCACAGTTGCCACTGCGCCTGTGCGACTATCGGCTTCTATAACCTACGACAAATATAAGTTTGCACCGGATTTAGAATCCGATTAGCCGCTAGCCGCGCAGGCGCAGTGGCAACAGTTAGACAGATCGACAAGGATTTCCTGCCCAGGCGCACTAGCTCCATCTGCTGTACATCTCATACTGGCAGTCACCGGATGTGATGTGCCTGGTCGGAGAGCTCGACAAGTCAGAGATTTCGATAGAACACTGGGTCCCCTGTTGTTCTGTTTGATCATTGGGCTGCCTTTAATGACTTAATTCCTATGTATGCACACAGGAGGGAATTGCATCGTTCTTGGCACCTGACTTCATACAGGAGAAGCAGTGAAGGACCTGGGGTAGTGCACTGTATGGCACATGCAACAGACAGTGTACACTAGAGATAAAAACTGCTAAAGGTTAAAGCAGCTGTTAATGGCGAGCACAGGACTACTTTACAACTTTTATTTTAGTGTATCTAAGAGTGTGCATGGAAAGTGCACTAATAAAAACACTTTTATCTTAAGTTACAGTATGGAAAAAACATACTCCCTGGGTAAGTAACTCTGGCCCTCCAGCTGTGCTTTTCCTACAAATCCCAAAATGCCCCTGGGAGTCATGCATGTAACTGCCATTCCTGCAATGCCTCATGGGACTTGTAGTTCCACAACAGCTAGAGGGCCGGAGTTGACCATCCCTGCTCCAAGTGGACTGTTTTAAAACTATCTTGCTTAAAAAGCAGACTTTCAACAAAGATGCTGACTGTGCTACCAGCCATTTGATTGAACCAATAAAAGTCTGAAAGTGAAATGTAAACATAAAACAAGACACAGCTAGAAAGCAAAGTGTGAAAATCACATGCAAAATACTTTCGTTTCAACATTATTACAAAAACAATAAAAATAAATATTCACTTAGAATACACGATGGCTTCCCTTTAAAAGGTTGGTGAATTGTATGAACCCCATAGGCAAGGAAGAAATATAAGACAATCGTATTATTTGGTTCTCTCGCTTTATGCTCCGCTACCCGCTCTCCTGCTCTCAATAATCATCTGTAGCAGAAAGTAGCTGCCGGTTTTATTAAATACCCGCATCCTGCCGTTTCCCTGCCTTTGCCATTAGTATTACTGTTTTTCTGACCTTTGCGGTGTGCATTTCGGAGCTCACAGATCAGCAAACACCAATAAATCTTGTCAGAATTAATGCAGATGTAAAACATAGTTATTACCATCATCACTCTATAAAGGATGGCCTGCTACAATGTTATTACAGCAGCACAATTTATCCTGATTGGAAGGAAGATGAAATAACAGCAGGAAGACGGCAAAGCCTTTTCCCCAGTCCTGACCTGGCACACAGAATGCTACTATATCCAGGGCTAGCAAAGATGGTGTACCTTTGATCGATTCAGTGCCGCTGAAACCCGAAAGGTTAATCTGTTTGCATTTGATTGCATGCTGTAGGAACGTTAAAAGGGTTTCCTGTTTTACCGGTAGATATATCCATCCCCTCCCCTTAACCCCTTGATAATCACATGCTATGGATGCCAAGTTGCTGGTTCCAGTTTTTCATGCTTTCATTCACAGTAACCCATACCTCCCAACTAGGGATGTCCAGATACCAGTTCAGATACCGTGCCGATACTTGGCATTTTCACAGGAACTACCAGGGTTGCAGTGGTTGCAGCTGGCTCTGGCTCTCCACCACTGTCCTGAAATCATTAGTCTGTATTGTTTTATAAAAACTGTCGCATGGCAATAAACAAAAATGTATCAGTACTTGTATCTGTGAGGACTTGGACAAGTATCAGTACTTGTATCTGTGAGGACTTGGACAAGTATCAGTACTTGTACTTGGAAAAATGGTATTGGTGCATCACTTGTATATATATATATATTTTTTTTTTTAAATGCATTAAAATGGGGATGTACAAATCCCAGGAGCTCCATATGATGCTTAAAAATGACAGCCGTCTCCTAACTTTTGAATTTTTCTCTAGTCTAGTCCTGGAAAAGTATCTCTACATGTACTTGTGCCGAGTACGGTACTTGGTATCTGAACATCCCTACTCCCAACTATCCCTTATTTGGAGGGGCAGCCCCTCATTGGGACCAAATTCCTACGTCCCTCTTTCCTCCCCAGTTGTCCCTCTTTTTGATCTGATGAACAGACAACTCCCAGAGGGGTAGGCAAACTCCATCCCTCCAGCTATGGTGCAACTACAAATCCCATGTCTAATGCAGGTCCATTGACTTGGATCAGACGTGAGGACGCCGAGGGACATTCCACAGATGGAGGTGAGCACTGACTGCTGCACGACTGAGAATCTTCTTTATTTTCGCCCTTAGACCAAAACGAGCACTGCCACACTGCAAGTCATAAAATCCCAGAGTGCTCCTTTAAATCTTAATGAGAGCTTAATAGAAATTGGCAAGTGTCAGGACACTTTTGCATCATCGAGAACAGGGACAGCCACAGTGAACTTTTGACCATTTTCTATCTGTTAAAAACACGTATATTGCTGTTTGATGAAAAAGCTTTTGCCACTGCCAAAGCTACCTGAAAAGGTATTTTTTAAATGGAATTAATCAGATTGGGGTGCTGCTGCTGTATGTAAGCCAAGTTAAAAGGGTAAAAGAAAAATAAAGAAAAAAAACTATTCCACAGCCAAATATGCACTGCCAGTGTACACTGTTGCTGACACTGTCCATGAAAATTACACTGATCCATAACACTATGCGGAGCTTTAAGGCACCCCTCAAGCATGTTATTTAAAGCCTCGGTTCTCAACTGGTGGGTCGTGACCCAAACGTGGGTCTCGACCTCATATTCAGTGGGTCACCGCGTGCCTTCCACTTTTCTAGGTGAGAGGTTCGTCAGCCATCCCCTAGAGCAGCACTGTCAGATCTCTCACCAAGCAGCCATTCAAAATATGCTGCCTAATACTGAGTGCCAGCTTAAGGTGGTGTGAGGTGGGCTAGGTCTATGGCCGCGAGGCAGCTCCATCCATACCTTCATTGCTTACAGCTCCCTTGCATGCCTTGTAGAGGTAATGTGTGCAAGGGAGCTGTACAAGTGGATGCACATATGGATGGAGCTCTAGCACAGCAGCCCACACTGGACACCAGGCTGAGGATCCACTCCAGTTCTAAAAAGATAGGGAGAGTTTTTGAGAGCCCGTTCACACTAATACAGTGCGTTAATAGCACAGTCCTGTGCGATTAACGGGCTGTATCACGCAAATCGCACCTACCACGAGTTCTGGTGTAAGAGGTACATTGCATTGCCATTTATTTGAATGGCACCCCAATCGCATCTCCCACCCACAGTTCTATTGCCCACACTGTAACGCACGGTACCGCAATGCCATGTGTTCCATTGCAGTGCGACTTGGGTCACGACTTAATGACCGAGGGCAAATGTGGGTCCTGAGGTTATTCAGGTTGAGAACCACTGATTTAAAGGATGTGCATTTAAATGGTGCCCTCGAAGTCACATAAAAAGAACTTTCCCTGGCTGTACAGGAGTCTTATTTTTTTATTTTGTTTTGCAGTGGAACACATCCCTATAGACAGCCAAGGTTCATAAACTCGGGTGAATTTAACCTGGGCAGAGTCGCCCTTCACTAATCAGAGATATGATTCTGCTTTAGAAAAAAGCAAAGCCATGATCCAGATTAGGAAAATTTTACTTCTTACAGCTCAAAAAAATAGACAAAGCAAGTGGATAAATCAGCACACCCACATTAATCTATATCTGAAACATTTTCTCTTAGGCCTCATTCACACGACTAACAGCTGGCCTGTACAAATCCATGCACGGCCGTATCGGGCCTCTCCCGGGAAGGACAGGTGCTGCGTGTGATTTGTATGCAGCAGCCAGTTCTTCTATATGGGAGTGTGTGGCCGTATGCTCAACCAAACTGCACTTCCGTGCGGATGCAGGTGTCCCTGCTCGGACACAGGCAGGATCCATCCTTTCCGCGTACGAGTACGGACACCCGCCCGCACAGACATGCAGTACGGGTGAGCGTACGGCCGCGTACTCCCATAGAGAAGAACAGGCTGCTGCGTACAAATCACACGCAGCACCTGTCCTTCCCGAGAGTGGCCCGATACGGCTGTGCACGCAGCACGGATCTGTACGGGCCACCTGTTAATCGTGTGAATGAGGCCCTAGGCTGCCCTTTTAAAATTAGTGAATTTGTACACAAAAAAATAAAAATTGTGACAAAAAAAAACATTAAGCCTAGCCAACATGTTTTTGCATTGTGTTTTTTTAATCAGTTTATAAAGGAACGGTATTCTATAAAATATGAAGAGGTGATTGAGCTATCAACAGCTCAGTAAAAATATATTTTCCTCCCAGACATAAGTATTGTGTTTTAACGCGCAATCAACTGCCGCTCTTAACGAAAAAATTTTAGAGACTCCATGAGCTGTCTGCATTTATGTTTCATTATTAACTTGGATCCCTCTTCTAGATTTTAGATTGCAGACCATTGAGATTGGCACTCCAGAGAATGTAATTGTAAAGTAATTTAATATTAAGTCCACTCAAATGCCCTTATGATCTGCATTGTACTCTAACTGATAACCAATTATTTTCCTTGGCACCAGAGTGAATCAGTAATAGCCATCTCCATTACTAGAGAGCTCTCAGTGTAGCCTAACCACGTTTCAGATTGACAGATCAGCAATGTCCGACTTCTAATTACATCCCTGGACACAAGTTTGACATGAAAGGAGGAATGAAAAGCTTTTTTTTATTTTTTTTATTATTATCATCATTTAGGGCCTCGCGGTTTGTCTAAAGTTTAGTTCAGTACACACTGACTGTAACAACTTACAAAGAGTATCGATAAATGGCACCTTTTCAGACTGGGCTGAGGTCATGAGTGGCGTGCCCCAGTGTTCTGTGCTGGGTCCCATGCTTTTTAACCTGTTTATTAATGATATCGGGGAGGGAGTGAGTAGCCATGTCTCAGCGTTTGCTGATCATACGAAAAATTACGTAATAGACATGGGTTTAGACATTGTAGCATTACAGGAGGACCTGGATAAAATCGGGGAGTGGGCAACTGTATGGCAGATGAAGTTCAATGTCGATAAATGCAAGGTAATGCACCTTGGAATTAAATACAGGCTTATATACTATACTATATATATACTATATACTATACTATATACTATATACTTATGGGTGTGCCACTAGGGAAGTTGGAAACGGAGAAGGATTTGGGGGTCACTATAGACCGCAGATTGAAGAACAGCTTGCAGTGCCAAGCTGCTGTAAACAGTGGCGACTCTAGGAACAATATATAAGGCGGGCACATAAGATACCACAGTCAAAATGGGGGGGGGGCACTAATAATTTTCACCACTAAATAATACCACTGAAAAAAACTAAAGAAGTATATATAAATAAGATTACAAAATACGAGATTAATGCGGTATGCGGTGATACCTTTTTATTGTACTAACCTAATACTTAGAAGACAAGCTTTCAAGAGTTTTTCTTTCTTCCTCAGGTATTGCTTCAGACTTGAGAAAGAGGAAAACTCTCAAAAGCTTTTCAATTTCAGCAAACACCAGGGCTGTGTAAAGGCTGAGGACTACAAACCGCAGCAATACATTATAGAGAAAAGCAGAATACCACCAGCTATAGAGGTCTACAAATCCCAGCAATACATTATACAGTAATGCAAAATACCACCAGCTGTAAAGGGACTACAAATCCCAGCAATACATTATACAGTAATGCAGAATACCACCAGCTATAGAGCACTACAAATCTCATCAATACATTATACATAGAGCAATGCAGAATAATAGTATATACATTTGCCACATACCCTGTGCTGCTGACCTACTCTGGGGTTCTGGCCTAATGTATTGGGCAGAGCTTGTCAGGAGGGGTGGGGAGGGTCTTAGTAAGGGGTTAGAAGGATTGCGTGGCTCCCCAGCCGGACCTAAGACAATTTGAAAAATGTAAGTGCTGGTATCGGTTTTTAGTATTGGGACAGAGGTCAGTTATAACGCAGAGTGCATTGGTCGATAATGTATCGCAGAGTGCGGAGTTCAGTAATGTAACACAAAGTGCGGAGGTCAGTAATGCAACGCAGAGAGTGGAGGTCAGTATTGTAACGCAAAGTGCGGATGACAGCAATGTAACGCAAAGTGCGGAGGACAGCAATGTAACGCACAGTGCGGAGGACAGCAATGTAACGCACAGTGCGGAGGACAGCAATGTAACGCACAGTGCGGAGGACAGCAATGTAACGCAGAGTGCGGATGACAGCAATGTAACGCAGAGTGAGGATGACAGCTGTGTAACGCAGAGTGCGGATGACAGCCGTGTAACACAGAGCGCGGATGACAGCAATGTAACGCAAAGTGCGGAGGACAGCAATGGAACGCAGAGTGCGGAGGACAGCAATGTAACGCAAAGTGCGGAGGACAGCAATGGAACGCAGAGTGCGGAGGACAGCAATGTAACGCAAAGTGCGGAGGACAGCAATGGAACGCAGAGTGCGGAGGACAGCAATGTAACGCAAAGTGCGGAGGACAGCAATGGAACGCAGAGTGCGGAGGACAGCAATGTAACGCAAAGTGCGGAGGACAGCAATGTAACGCAGAGTGCGGATGACAGCAATGTAACGCAAAGTGCAGAGGACAACGGAGTAAGATAGAAAGGGACTTACAGTTTTGATGTACTAGATCATTTGCTCTGTCATGCCCTCTTCTTCCTCTCTGGGTGGTGCAGCCTTGATGCGTCTTCTCTGTCCCTACTCTGCTAAAATACATGTGGAGCCAATGGCAGTGCTGCACTCTCCCTCTTAGCCAATAGCAACTGGGGTGGGTGGAGGAAGATACAAGTGGTTGCCGAGTGCTGAGGAGCCCGTACAGCAGGTGTCTCAAACTCAATTTAGTCGGGGGCCACTGGACACATTTTTTAGTCCCGTGGGGGCTGCTACTATATACGGTACCAGTGTTGATGTCTGCATATGTTACAAGCGGCAACTGCCACTCATTCAAATTAATGATTGGGTGACAGCTGCTGCATGTAAATGCCTGCACACCGCATGTAATCATATGTGAAAGGATTACATGCAGTTAGGAATCTGTCACTATCCCTGGTTACAGGATTGCGTATCCAGTATCCAGGGATAGTGATTGTTTTTGTAACTGCATGTAATCGTATCACATACAATTACATGCGGTATGCAGGCGTGTACATGCAGCGGCTGTCACCCGATCACTAACTTGAATGGGTAACAGTTGCTGCATGTAAACGCCAGACTAGGGATTCCTGCTGCAGGAAAACGCAAGTTTGTGACACAGGAATCCCTAATCGCACCTGAAATATAGGTGTGAATGGGGCCTAATATACACACAGAAAAAACGTGACCGTGTTCCCGACTTGTCAGCTGGCAAGAGACCGGTGCCGTACAGTGAAGCTGTACGGCAGCGGCCGTTTTAAATGGGAATCAGTTTTAAAGGGGGCACACGGGGGGCAAGGAATAACCTAGGGGGTGCAATTGCCCCCCCTTTCCCCCCTGTAGAGACGCCTATGGCTATAAACAAAGCAAGCAGAGTCCTATCTTGCATTAAGAAGGGAATGTATTGCAGGGACAAGTCTATAATTTTGCCACTTTATAGATAAATGTGCTGTACGCGCATATACGCTCGTAAATATGCATATGTGCGCGTAAATACGCAGAGATACGCTGCCCGGACGCATCTCTGTTCCATTCTGTTTTTGCGCCTATATATGCTGCGCAAATATACGGCTCCATACGTGGCTGTGTGTATGGAGCCATTTATTTGCATATGTTGCATATGGTACAATACGTATACGCGCATATATGCGCGGCAGTGTGAATGAGGCCTAAGAGCTAAATCACACATGGACTCATACACACCCTCCCTGGTGCCGCCGACTAAATGTGAAAACTTACTTCTTTTTTTTTTTTAGAGTGATACTTAAACAAGCTCAAACACCAGCTCAAACATAAATGCATACCCGCAATAGGTTGGACTTGATGGACTTATGTCTTTATTCAACCTCAAATACTATGTAACTATGTAACAATGCCATACAGGTGTTCATTCAGATATGTTAGCCTGGAAACTCTGAATTAATAGGCTGCGTTTTTTTACCTACATGAGGCAAGCAGTGTGAGCAATGAATCCACACTGATTACAAGGGAGCTGCAAATGCAGCGCAAAGGGCTAATCAGTGACATCACAAGGGGGCGCAACCTGAACCGGATAACACCATCAGAGGGGGTGACACCAAAATGACTGACAATCATTTTGGGGTCACCTCCTAAATCGGGCACTCCGTGGAGCAGTCTGTTGGGCATGACAGCAGCACGAGAGAGGGAGGGACCCTGTGGCGTACCTGATCCCGCTGGGTCAATATTCTCTCCTCTCTTTTCCGGCGTCCATCACCAAGATGGCCGCCAGCAGTGAAGTGAAGGACGCCATAACACATGTGCGGCGGCCCGCACCGGGTGTCACCCTCCCTGGTGCCGCCGCCTAAATGTGAAAACTTACTTCTTTTTTTTTTTTAGAGTGATACTTAAACAACTTCAAGACCGGCATGTTGCACCTCTTTCCTGTCCATGCCATTTTTCATTGCTGTGATAGTTTAACCAATTATTACTCGATAATGGAACACTATATCCAAATTAATTTTATATTATTTTTTTTGAGACTTATAGAGCTTTCTTTTGGAATTTTGTGGTGGTGGTTGTGGTTGCATTGATTCTGCCCATTACTTCACAATAAGCTTTCACTATGTATCTAGAAACATAACTAGACTTTTTTTTTTTAACAGCTACTGCAGTCACACAGAACAAGTAGGTGACTTTCTGGGTGGAAGCAGAATATAATACGGGTGAATACATTTACATTGACCTCCATTTGAATGTACCAAAAAGTGACATAAATTTCTGCTGAACAAGGAACATGACAAAATCATTTGCAACAGCAAGCAGTTTCTCAAAAGTTTCTCTAGTTAACTAGAGATTAAAAAAAAAACGATTATTGATTTAAACAAGAAAGTATCATAGAAAATATTGACATTGTATGTTGTTTGCAGCAATATAATAAAACGTATTGACTTTAGACAGAGTAAACAGTACATGATAATTGGACATTGCTTTTCCGAAGATGTTAGTTGTTGGTTTAGACATTTGTGGTCATATTAATTGTGCGACATTGCATGCAGCATTATTTTCCAATTGACTATATGCCAGAAAATTATTTCTTCAATAACAACTTGTGTTTGAGAGCTAAATTGTTTGTGAAAAGCAGATATTGGTGGCATCTGAGAAAGCACAGCATGAAGTAGGCTGAATGCACTGGACCTGAGATATAGGTAAGAAGGGATTTCAAAGGGAAACTTCAGCCAGGATAAAAAAAAAAAAAAAAATCATGGGTAGACCTACTTAAAGCAGAACCCCAGGAATAATGTTTTATGAATACTTTTATCTCCAGGTGTCAGATATGGATACTTACACTTAACCAAGCGGGACCAATAAAAGATAATTCCTGCAATTCAACTTCTAATAGACATAGTCACCTTGCCCTTGCAGGGCAAATGATAGTGTCCCTGCACTGAGAGCCCTGCATGGGCAAGGTGACTGTATTTCTTCATGTATGTTCAACCAAAACTTTTGTATAGAACTTCTCTGTCAGATTTTTACTGCTATCTGGGGCTCCGTTAAGAGAGACTACCCTCACTTCCTGTTCTGTGTATTGGTTTTTTTTTTTGTTGCCTGTCACACTTGAAGCTACAGCAGCTATGCATCTCCTGCTTGCTCACCACTTACACTGTGCTATCGAGGCATCTCCCTGCCTGCTCACCTTTAGAGAGCTGCACTTTTGACAGGCCTAATGTAGGGCATCCTTCCGAATACAACAAGCTTGTTCTTCACTTGTGTGTCTGCAATCTATGCTTTTAAAAGTTGCCAAACAGGAAGTGAGGGCAACTCACAGAAAGCAACACGGACAGAGAAAAACAGAAATTTGTACTGTATTATGGGGTACAGGATAGCAGTTATTCTTTAGATGGCTGGGTTATACTGCTAGTTACAAGAGCACATGGGTGCTGGCAAACAAAACAGCTGTTGACAGCCAGGAATAACCCCTCCCACTCCCAGCATGCTTCAATTTTGTAGAAAGGCAATGCTCAGTAGTAGATCACCCCCGACCTGTGTGTGACCTGTGAAATAGATTTTACGGCAAGAACAAAAATTCTGTTTTTTTTAATGTTCATGACGTTCAACCCATTCTGGGTCTAAGTGCTGCCAGATAAGGTAGTCTGCCTGCCAATGCCTAGTAGGTGGACAGCAGACAAGGCTGAAATGTGGAGTTCTACCCAGTCTAGAATCCCTTCTATTCTCTTAATGCAACCTGACTTCTGGTTCTTTCTTAATGGTTGATGTATGGTGCTGCTTTGGCATTGTCAGATTGGACTCTGATCAGATGACCCTCCAGTCTGTGTTTCCAATGTTTCAGGGCCAGCCAAATAGCTCAGAGCTCCAGCATATTGATTGGAAGATGTGACTCCTCCGGCGACCAAGTCCCTTGCACCGATAAGGTGTCTAATACTCTTCCCCAGCCCTTGAGGCTGGCATCCATCATAAGGATCCTCCAGGATAGTGGGAGGAATAACTTCCCTATCTTCAGAGCCTGCTTAGCATTAGGGCCCCAACCTTGGTGAACGTTGGGGGTGCAGATGACAGGCAAAAGGTAGGGCTAGAAGCTGATAATGTTGAGTGGTCACAGCAAAAGGCAAGTAGTGTTGATGAGCTGGAAAAATGGGGACAAGCAAGTACACATTCTTTATGTCCTGAGACTAGAAAATGTTCCTAATAGTGGGAGGCAGTGACAGACCTCATGGATTCCATGCAGAATATTTGACTCAACTGAAGACAGTTTAGATCTTCAGATCCAATGTAGTACAATGCCCCCTTTTGGTTTTGGCAGTGAAAATGTTGGGTAAACCCCTAATAACTTTTTCTTCTATTGGCACAATGGCAATACTGCCTTGTTTCAACAGATTTGCAAGTGCAACATTGAGGTCTGCAAGCCTTAGTGGGGACACAGCCAGGTTGGAAAACAAGAAACAGGGAGGAGGTAGAGAGGGAAACACCAGTTTGTAGCCTGTTGAAACCAACTTCCATAACCAGACATCTGAGATGTAATTTAATCAGGTGTCTGCAAAGGCCAACATATGTCACCCCACTTTGTAAAGTGGGGGTGTCCCTTCACGTAAATTCATAATTGGACTTGTCAGTGGGTTTGAAAGACTCAGGGGCCCAACATTTGTGATTGTACTGGACTTCTCCTTTAGGTTTGGTCTTGAAGTGTGAAGTCTGAGAAAACAAACATGACTCTTCTTAGCTTTAGGGGCAGGAGCAGATTTGCCCGTTTGAGATTTAGGCTTCTTTTGATGGGGTAAATGGGCACTTTTACTACCAGCGATGTCCTTTGTCTAAAGATGTACCAAAAAGGACATTCACTATCAAAGGGCGTGCGCAGCAAGCATTTTTTGCATTGCTGTTCCACAGACGAACATTTTAACAAAAAAAACCTCCTTAGAAGATCTTATTCAGGAAATAAAATGCATAATATCAAATAAGCTGTCAAAGCAATAGGCCTGAAGGCAAAAGTTGTAAGTGCTCTATAACTGCATGATCAGTGAGGACTGTAGCTGGATCATTACACATATGCCAAGTCAATTTTCCTAAGGTCTGGCAGACAGACATCACAGCTACTTACAAGGATTTAGAAAGGGCTTCCAAACATTTGTAAGTAGGATCATTAAACACTGGAGCATCCTTAATAAGCAGAGTGGGTACAGCCCACACCTCTCATCAAACAGGTGTTGGTCTGAAAAGCTTTTGGTAGTAGTACAAGATTTGTCAAGAGTTTTCAGTCTCTGTATAGAAAAGTTTTTATGTAAAGAGTGTACTGGAAATATTTGTAGTCGTACGGCATTTAAGGGTACATTAGATGACTGAGGCTCCTCGGGTACTAATTCATCTAGTAGGGATTTGTCAGACAGAATATCTGCAGCAGAAGGCTCAGAGTCCTCCATGGCAGCAAGAACATCAGACAATGTTTTTAGACACGAAGGCAGAAGCACGCTTGTGGCCCCTTCATTCAAAATCAACGATGATAGTTGTATGTAATTAACCTTGAAATCCAACATGGCTGCAGAGAACACCTATCTAGATCAGGATGAAGAGGGGGCCACACCTGACAGAGCCAAGGGAGACCCCAAGGAGTATGTAGACTCAAGCAGAGGACAACAAACCAGGCTGTTGTGTCAGGTCATTGAGGAGGAACATTACAAGCACCCTGGAACAGTTAGTGGATTGTAAGCTGGAGAGACCCAATGCAATGGGACCGCTCCTCTTGCACTTGTAATCTGACATTTTGTACTGCCAAAAAGGAACAACTTACTAGAGAACAAAGGTAATAGCCTTGGATACTTACAAACCAGCTGCTTAAAGCACAAAAGGTTCAATGGCCACCTCTGGTCACTGTGGCTGACAGCAAGAACTAACATGTAAAACCATGTGTCTCTTGCGGTTATGAACAATGGCGGTAAGAATCTACCTCACGCTGAAAAGGCAAGGACCATGTGTGGAGAGCAGTGCAACACTAGTTATTGATGCAGCACTTAATTTCTCAGTGTGATAACCTTTTCCGCAGAAACCAAAGGAACAGGGATGTAGTGATGGCATTCAACGATACCATAATTGTAATAGCTCCCAATGCTTGGTCACATTGTGTGCACATGACTGCTGAGAATCATAGTTAAACACTTCTTTTACGTTGAAACTACTTTCTTTACCCATGCCCTCCCATGGCCAATAAATACTAGACAAATTAACTTTGTTGGAAGGGCAAGGCCACAGCTTTATTGATGTTTATCATCATATCAAATATAACTCCCTTTCTGTTTACATTAACTTGTGCCCATAATGGATAAACCGTGAGCACCCAAGCATCATAACCTTATAGCATACTGCAGAAAATCTGTCTTTAACATCAGTTCTAGACAGATGTCCGACCATCAAAGAATTCCAGCAAAGTTAACGTGGTAACCGATTAAGCTGGCAAGGTAAAAAACATGCAAACAAAGCTGTGACAAGTTAGAAAAGAAAAATAGGGGAGGGTAGGCGGAGATGTTCGGTTTGCTGGTCGATTCCCAAGAGGCCAGGAAGCCCACTTCCTCCCACTTTTAACACTTTACTTGTCTCCGCCTTTGTAAGCTATCCCCCTATTACTAATTGATAACGCCCCTTATACAGGACGGGTCCATTTTACTGACCACTTCCTTACTGCATGATTCCAGCAGTCAAGGCTCCCTCTCCTGACCGGTCATGGGATCTGCTATTAAACAATGTTCAAAGACTGGGTGACACCAAAAGGATGTGCCACTCCTCTAGACCTGGAAAGCAATCTGCAGCTTACACAGTACACAAGGTCTGGGAAGCACTACTGGCAGAGCCCATTGCCAGAAGAACATATTACAGTCCCACAATCTTCAGTCCAGTGGGGTCCAGGTACGGCCTCCAAGGAACCATGCAATGTATGTTCGATGAGAAAATACATAATACATTACAGAGATAATTAAATCTAATAATATACAGTATGTTATAAATTTTGCTAGCATTGTTAACAAAACTATTAAAAGGCAATAAAAGCTAACACCCTGCTGTATTCAAAAAATACAGATGTGCACATATAATAAAATGGTATTTACTAAGTTAAAGAAGAACTCTGGGCAAATCTAATCTTAACCCTCGCAGACTCAGGCCTCAGTGTGAGCACATGGCTAGTCCCCTAGGCTTCAGGCCTAGCCAA
Organism: Nanorana parkeri; assembly: GCF_000935625.1. Lineage (NCBI taxonomy): Eukaryota > Metazoa > Chordata > Amphibia > Anura > Dicroglossidae > Nanorana > Nanorana parkeri. The sequence continues at coordinate 166,158 of NW_017307633.1, forward strand.
GTCAGTAGCAGTCTCCCCCTAGACAGGGCCCGGGGGAGAAAGAGAACCTCACATAGTCTGCCCCAAATATTTATTTCCTCTCCCAGCATGCACAACTGGCCATGAACCTCCGAGTGATTGGTCAGGGAGGCATACAGGGTTGTTCAGAAAAGGGTGAAGGGTTTGGAGAAGGTCAGGAGAAGTGAACAATCTAGGACAACATCGCTGAACAGGAAAGTGAGCTGAATTGGAGAATCTTTCCAAATCAGCCATTTTGGCCTAGATTGTTCACTTCTCCTGCCTTCTCCAAACTCTTCACCCTTTTTTAAATAGCCTGGTTAGAGTTTCCTCGGCTTGAAACCCTAGATCCTGCAATAAATGGTACACTCATCTTTTATCTATCAAAAGCTATGTTCTTTTTGAAAATATTTTTAAATGTATAGATTTGACAAATCTTAAATAGATGTAAATGTACAAAAGCAATCACTTTGTCAAGCTTTCTCTTTTGACAAAGACACAAATCACAGCTGAGCCTCGTTAGGCTTTTCTTCCTTCAATGTTATTTTGTTAGGTTATCCTGCTGTGAACATATGTGACACAACAGCATAAATACACAGACAATCTTCCTGTATTTTATAAATCCATACAAAGTCACCACATTTATGTAAAATACTTATCTCACAGTATATGCAAAAGCCAGAATCTTCTGTTGTTTTTTGTTTGTACTTTGTACGCTGGGTACAAAAAGTACCCAGCGTAACGCTAAAGCTCTAATACCTATCCTGTAGAATAGCAAAAAAGGTGACACATTTCAGGTGAGGTTGCTGCCAATTATGTTTTATATGGGAGGCGTGACTGTGTTTGTTGCACTAGCTTTTATTCAGTGCCATTGTTCTCCATTTTTTTTTTTTTTTTTTAACTGCTTTTACTGGTATTTTCTGCACACTTGGACAAATCAGGATCTATTCAACTGAAACAGATTAGCGGCTGGAACCATGTAATCACAATAAGAGTTGCTGATTTCAGTCTCCAGTGAAATATAACAGATTACACATGGGCCAATGTATTTCCTGAAAAGGAAAAACACATGTATTTTTTCCAATTTTATTGTACACAAGAAAATAAAAACTTCTAAGGCAACACATAGATGCTAGTTTTTATTTATTAATGTATTACTGATTTCGTTATTGGGAATCTGTCACCAAGAAAAACGGCTTTGTAATCAGGTTCTGACAAATGCAGCCATTTCCTACCCTGTACCATATGCTCGTTTTGGGGAACTAAAGACAGGGGCGTCCCGAGGCTGGGTGACACCCGGAGCGGTTACCGGGTGTCACCCCACCGAGACGTCATTGCACACGCGCGGCGCTCTTCTGACACCTGCCGGCGGCCATCTTGGTAATGGACGCCGGCAGATAGAGGAGGGGACCGTCACCTGGCGGGATACGGTATGACGTTGGGTCCCCTCCTCTCTCCTGATACTGTCGGGCGTTCGGTCCATGACCGAGCGCCTGACTTTTCAAAGGGGGGGTGACACTGACAGTTATTTTGGTGTCACCCCTCCAATGGAACAAAAGTCCAAAGACCTGTAGCACTCCTACCTGGAACTCCCAAGTGTACGTTGAGGGTGCTCGTAGTGACCGCGTATGGCGCCACATTCAGCATAATCAAGTAAAGGAGCGTCACCAGCACACCAGACACTTAAATGTCAGTGAGAATCCATTTATTGATGTCAATAATTACTCAAAGTCTCATCAAGCGCTTTCGGGGCCGCGCAGGGTCCCCTTCATCAGGCTCAGAGTAAACATCACCCGACACCCTGCGTGGCCCCGAAAGCGCTTGATGACACTTTGAGTAATGATTGACATCAATAAATGGATTCTTACTGACAATAAGTCTCTGTCGTGCTGGTGACGTTCCTATACACTCCAATGGTGTCACCCGGGTTTGGGCCGCACCCCCCTTGTGACGCCACTGCTAAAGATAAACCTTTTTTTTTTAAAGTCACCTAGAATAAGTGTCGTAGACAGAATAATTAATATCGGCACGATGTAGCCTAGACAAAAACACAAGTTTCCAAACCAAGGATACAAAGAGAGAGAACATACCCAAGTTAGAATGAAGTTTGTTAAAGGTTGATATACGTTAAAGTGGTGTTCTGAGTGCTCTGGGTGTCCATAATATCTTTGTCACCGGACACCCCCGCTGTGCTTCCCGGGCTCCGTTGCCACTCCTACGGGCCCGGGACCGGCTTCCTTGGTGTCCGCGGGGAGCTGGGGAGGAGATCGACGAACTTCCGTTCATCGATCCCCTCCCCGTTCTATGGGACCGGGAGCGATGCAGATTGCATTACTTCCGGTCCCTGGGCTGTCAGTTCTGGGCTCCTGCAGCCCAGCTATAAGCTATTGAAGTGCAATCTGCCCTTCAATAGCTTGTTTCTAGTGTAAACGTGACACTGGGGGTCTTTTGGACCCCAGCATCACCTTTAAAGAGTACCTGTCACCACCATCTGCTATCACATGGGGGGCTTGTAAGCACCCCTATGTGATAGCAGTCAAAGTAAAGTTTAAAAAACAAACAGTTTTTAAAATTAAAATTAAATTACATAAATATAATGACAGGTAGTGATTTTATGACAAAAGAGACTCTGTATGTCTCTTCTGTCATAATTTCTTATCACTCCCTGTTAGTCTTGGCAAGGTCCTGTCCCAAACAGCAATAACTCTTTTGGTAAAATACTTTAATGAGACAGTATAAACCATAAAGGTTATGATGAGAAGGGTGTAAAGGAATCGAAAAGCCCAGTCAGTGCATTGCACAGTATAAGCTTCCTAAAACAGAAGGTATTCACATGTCTCATTTCACTGACATAGCCCAAAGATAAGAGAATTATTCATTTCAGGACAGTAGGAAGAACAACATAAATCATTCCTTTGCACCTCCTACCCTCCTTTTATTCCATGCGCCAAAAGCCAAATGCACATCCAGAACCACTAGTATGCAATGCAAATATAACCTAATATTATAGAGCCATTTAGTCCAAACTGCATGCAGCTGTTTCAGGCTTTTGACTATCATCAGTACAGTGTAAGAAATCATGGCTTCTATGGAGTAAGGTTTGGGACCCAGTGAGACAGTATAAACATACAGGTTATGGTTAGAAGGGACTAAACAAATTGAAAAGCCCTCACACAGAATAAGTGTGTTGCACAGTATAGCCTTCTTAAAGGAGAACTATGGGGTTAAGGCTTTTCCCCATAGTTCTCCTTAGGGTAACGGGAGGACACAAACTAGCGCCACAGTATAGCTGCTGATCGCGGTATACTAAGACGCCGCAGCTGAAGCGGATCACGACAATTATGTCTGGATCCGCCCAGCTGCGTGACTGAGAGCTGGCTCTGCCTACCTAGAGGCAGAGCCAGCTGTACCCGACCCCTCCCCCGTCCGTTCCGCCAGTCAGCGCTGGCTGATCGGAGCGGGGAGGGGGGAATCCAGCCCCTCCCCTGTCACGGCAGAGAGCCGTGACAGGATCGAGAAGTGAGCGAACGCCGGTATGTGTTCGCTCACCTCCCGATCTACTGAGCCGACCTGTGACAGTCTCATTGTCACAGGTCGGCTAGAACTATGACGTGAGTGAAAAGCACTCACCTCATAGTTCTCCTTTAATACCGAAGGTATTGTCTCTATTCTATATTCTCTATTACAGAAGGTATTACATGTCTCTATTCTATCACATATCCCAAAATAATATCCTTATTTCAGGACAGCGGATGGCACTATGTAAATCATTCCTTTGCACCTTCCTTGCATTCCATGCACCGGCAGGCCAAATGGACATCCAGAACTACTGGTGTACAATGCCAATGCAGCCTAATATTATAGAGCCATTTAGTCCAAACTGCATACAGCACTTTCAGGCTTTTTGACCATCATCAGTACAGTGTAAGAAACCATGGCTTATATGGAGTAGGTCTAGGGACCCAATGAGACAGTAACCATACAGGATAAGATGAGAAGGGACTAAAGGAATCTTAAAGCCCTACAAATGAATCAATCTGTAGCACAGTAAAAACACAAGAGACGCTGTTAGAGAAAGTATATTTTCTTTTTTACTTTCAAAGTATTTTATTGATTTTTGACAATTTTCCAAAAAGTAATGTAACATCAAAACATGAGAAAGTATATTTTCAATAAATAATTACAAAAATCCATCATATTTTGTGCGTGTCCACATTTTGCAGTTAATTGTCCAAACATGCATTACCATATTAAATATTTTGTGCAACCTCATTAAAAGACGGAGTCAGCTGAGAAATGCAGAGAAAATAAAGCAGTTTCCATCCTTTCTTTAATATAATTCTGATTAATAGGCTTTTTAATTTATTAAAACTGTAAAATTAAATCTGTTTGGAGTCCAAGCTTTGACGCCCTCCATTTTATAGCAATTAGTGAGAAGCAGTGGGGTGAACCATTTATAAGAGAACCTACATTTTTTTAAATTATGCTAATTGAATTCCCAATCAATATCTCTCAACAATGGCAAAACTGAGCATTAAAGAAACTAATTAATCATTATTATAACATTAATGCGCTTCATACATAATCATATATTTGGCAGATTTATTAATTTTCTTGAAATTTATGGGAAAAGCTATATATTTACAGTTATTTGCACACAGAGGGAAAAAAAATCCCCAACAAAAAGGGATTTAAGTTTGTTCAAAATGTTCAGTTAATAAAGCTTAACCCCATTCAAACAACTAAATACAAATGCTGAACAGTCAAAGAAAATGTTATTCTATTTAGCCAGTCTTTTGACTTATGAGCCCCTTTCAGACAGGACAACTATGTCCTGTTCTGCTGGTGACCCCTCTGAAAACTACACTGCTGTTGGCCAACAGAGTTTGGTATGGAACTTGCCCATTGAGTAGACAATGAAGGAGCAGCAGACCTTTTAGGTTTTTTCTCCGCTCCATCCTCCTGTAATGAAGCTCCCCTTGTGAAACAAATAGTAAAGTGCAATGCAGTGGAACCTCAGTTCAGTCCCTTCCTCTCCAAAGAGTGCTCTTGTATAATGGGAGATCTGAGGCTTATACACTGCCTAGCCAAAACCAAAAAATCCAACCTGGATTTAGCTCACTGTTATGATCTGGGGTTGCTTCATTTGGTCAGGTCTAAGTTCAGAAAAGTTATGTGCCCACAATATTAGGTCAGCTGCCTACCTGAATATACTGAATGACCAGGATTTTTTCTTCCCTGATAGCACATGCATCGGCCTCAAATTGTGAAAGAGTGGTTCAGGGAACATGAGACATCATTTTCACACATGGATTGGCCACCACACAGTCAAGACCTGAACTCCATTGAGAATCTTTGGGATGTGCTGGAGAAGACCTTACGCAGAGGCCCAACTCTGCCATCATCACTACAAGATCTTGGTGAAAAATGAATGCAACTCTGGATGAAAATAAATGTTGTGACATTGCATAAGCCCATGGAAATAATGCCACGGCGAATATACGCCGTAATCAAAGCTAAACGAAATATTTCGAGAGTGTGACTTTTTTTTTGTACAGGCAGGGTATGTAGAAGGACCCAGTGTTTTAGTGAGTGGTGTGCAAAAATACAATTTTTTTAAATGAATCCATAACATATAACATGGAAATAGAATTATCTATTTTTATTAGGTCACAAAAAAATGTGTTGAAGGTGGAAAGATGCTGTGAAGTGCCCCCCAAATTACTGGGCTAGATATATGGAAATAGGATTTATTGGGTATCTATTATTGCAGCATTGATTTGTGGACTGTGAATAGGAAAAGGACCATATCTACCTTATCCTGCCCTTTACAAGTCAATATCTCTATATCCACCGCATAGGACTATGAGATGCTGTCACCCTGAGTTCAGATAAAATTGACCTGGAAATTTTTTATTTAGGTATTTGGTGAGTACTTGAACAAATAATTGACATTTCTCTTGTACTGGAAGCTTATGTTGTCTTTATTTTTGACAGTTCAGGTGATTTTAAAAGTGGATACCTGGGAGACCTCCTGATAAAGCCGATATTCTGTGAAACGTGTTGCGTCTTGTCGCCTTTAGGACTGGGATTTCTACTACTGTCTATGTGTGTGTACAAAAACGTTCTAGTGAAATAGTTAGAGCTACAGTGTTTGGACTTGTTCACCCAGTCCCTAAATGGGACAGACTCCCAGAAATACAGGTGGTTTCCGTGTCAATATTGACTTTCCATTCTGAATGTATTTTATTGGTGCTATATAATTTTAATTATGTGATAAAATAAATGAAATTAAAATATATATATATATGTGTGTGTGTGTGTGTTTGTGTGTGTTTGAGGGCACCATTAAAGATTTTCCAAACAATTTAATAAGTTAGATTCAAAATTTACTTTAGTCATCTAGGCCCAACTTTACCCAAAACATTGAGGTTAGTTTCCAATAAAGCAGATACCTGTATAGGTGCCCATACACTGTACGATTATCGTACGAAAATTGCGGAAAATCCCGCGATCGTACGATAATCTTGCAGTGTATGGAAGGCGTGCGACCGTTTCTACTGTACGGTCGCACGACTTTTGGATTTCGAGCATGTTGGAAAAGCAGCCGAGAATCGTACGAATCGGCGGGGTTTCAGCATGATTGCGAGATAACTGCCGCACGGGCCACAAGCGCACATTGCCCTTCAGCATTGCAGTCATCGGAAGCCCGCCCCTCAGCGGGGCGGGCTTGCGATGATCGCAAGTACGATCTGCCTGTCCAAGATGGGCAGATCGTATGTTTTTTAAATTACTTTACAACCCTCGCAAGACAAAAGTGTTGCGAGGGTTGTGAAGTGTATGGCCACCTTTAGACTAGGCAAAAAAAATTGGGGAATGGAGGGTCAATGAGGCATGAGGGCACAGACAGCAATAATAATTTTGAGAAGGTTCTAACCCTTCCCCACTCTATCCAAAACAGTCTTGACTGGATTTGTGTTTATTTGCATATATTCACACAAAAAAGACTACGTTGCACTTGAATATATTGCATGCATTGAACGCATGCAAATTATTTTATATCTTTTTATTTCTGTGTTTTGCATGAACATTCAATTTGCAAAGATTAACTAATAGGTTATCGCTCCCTTAAAGAACACAATCTTCAGGCTAGCACTAATTGTAAGTTTGAATATATGCCTATTGAGAAAAGCAAATAAACATAGCTTTTCTGATAGTGATAAAATAAAATATTATGAGAAATTGTAGGGAGTGATAAAATAAAACTTCATGAAATCAAATAACAATTTAAGAGAAAATAAGGCCTTTAACAGTTAAACCCACTTAAATAGGTCCACTACATGCGGAAAATTAACAATGATAATATTTATATTTGTGAGCTGAACATTTTTAGGAGAGAAATATAATGGGATAAAGTAAGAAACAGCAATAAAAAGGTTATCCATCTTCATTATTTATACACTGCCTGTCCAAAAAAAAAAAGTCACACACTCTAATATTTTGTTGGACCGCCTTTAGCTCTGATTACAGAATGCATTCACCGTGGCATTATTATGATAAGCTTATGCAATGTCACAACATTTATTTCCGTCCAAAGTTGCATTAATTTTACACCAAGATCTTGTAGTGATGATGGGAGAGTCGGACCACTGCGTAAAGTCTTCTCCAGCGCATCCCAAAGAGTCTCAATGGGGTTAAGGTCTGAACTCTGTGGTGGCCAATCCATGTGTGACAATGATGTCTCATGTTCGCTGCACCACCCTTTCAGAAATTTGAGCCCGATGAATCCTGGCATTGTCATTTTTTAATATGTCCCTGTCAGGGAAGAAAAAATCCATTGATGGAAAAAATCTGGTCATTCAGTATATTCAGGTAGGCAGCTGACCTCATTTCTTAGGGTCATTACATTGCTGAACTAAGACTAATTATATTATGGATCTATTCAATGAACCCTATAGGAAGCAAGGAGCTCCATACAAAATGAAGTAAGCCATAGCATTCACTTTACTTCACTTTAAGAATTGAGAATTCACTTTACTTAGTCAGACCGGTAATAGATGGATTTGAATTGTTTCTAATAGCTACTTCAATTTACATTTGGTGCTTTGCTCCTCACAATTTTTTTTATTGAATAATCCAGTATATATAATTTGACATTAACTCAATTATCAGACACAATAATATAAATATTAATATAAAACCAGACTGGCGGGTAATTAGTATTGTATCTAGCAAAAAAATAATATAAATATATATTTATTTTTTTTCTTGACAATATCAAATAGCCATCACAGAGCCTCTTGGCAACACATTACACATATTTATGGTTCTCACTATCAAATAAACCTTTACTGGGCTGCTAATGGAACAACATTTCTATAAGTCCCAGAGGAAACTCATGTGCAATCGCAGTTCACATCGGAAATGGACACATGCACAGCATGCAGAAATTGTGAACATGATGGGTTTTTTTTACCAGTTTATGGTAGAAAGGAGGAGGTCAGCAGCATTTAGGAAGTTTGATAGCAAAATAAACTTTACCATAGCTCATACAAATTAAGTGATATTAAACACTCAAACTTTTCTTCAATAATGAATTGAGATCAAACTGATATACATTGTCCAGAAAAGCATTTCTTTATATTTTTGACCAAGCAGTTACAGACATCATGTTTTCAAATAGCTCCAACTCTCTTAGCTCATCTTCCCTGAACTTCCTGTCCAATACAACATTACAAGCAACAACACAGTCTCCAGCAGCTGTCCATCTAATGATATGGAGAAGGAAGGAGTCAGGAGCAGGGATCAGGGGAGTGTCTTGCCTTGCTGTACTTGTGTGTTTGTGAAGACACACACAGCTTACTAGCAAACACGAGACCCTTTTCACACTAAGCATTTTGTAGTGCAATTTCCGCACAAAAAAAATCACTCAAATATATGAAGATCAAGACCCTGAAAAGGAAAGGAGCCACCCTAAAACAGGATATTAGGGCCATTGCTCAAGGGAGTAGTCAGGACCGGTGCTAGGATTTTAGTCAAGGTGGGCAAGGTGCAATTTTGTGCCCCCCCCCCCCCCCCCAGGGAGTAGTTAATTCTGCAGGAAACTTAAAATATTAAATCTCTGAATTGGTGCTGACACTGTCTTTCGTCTAGAGGGGGGCTACTTCTGTTCTCCATGGTCCCTGTGTGTTGTAAAGTAGTCACCGCTCCAAGCTCACTCCTGTGATGGTCCACAATCTCAATACAAATTAGTTAACTTAACATGAGATTGCAGTCCATCACAGGAGTGAGCTTGGAGCGGTGGCTACTTTACAACACACACAGGGACCATGGAGAACAAAAGTAGCCCCCCTCCAGAAGGAAGGACAGTGTCGGCACCAATTCAGAGATGATTTGAAGAGTTACAGCCGAGTGATTACACAAATAAAATAAATTTTGGTTACTAGGTAAGGTACCTGACTGCATTTTTCTTAAGGCCCCTTTCAGACATAGACTTGCAGAGAGGGTCCGATCGGGTCCGGCTTAAAAACTGATAGACGAACCCGATCGGATGCTCTATGCAAGTCTATAGGCAGCCGTTTTTTAACGGATGAGCATCTGTTTATACTTGGTTAGCCCCGACTCTGTTTTACTGGCTCGGTCCAGTAAAACAGATGGATCATCGATCCGTTTCGACAGAACGGATCGTGCCGGACCAGAGGTAATCTGATGTAAACAGACACATGTCCACTTACATCAGATTCCCCATAGACATACATGGGGTCTGGCACTTCCAGGTACGGACACGGATGTCACAGCGTACTGCTTTGGTCAGGAGAGGATCTATTGACAGATCTTCTCCTGATCGGCCCATGTGAAAGGGGCCTAATAGTTAGATGACTTGACTGCATTTTTAAGATTCAACGCCTGAGTTTAGTGTCACTTTAAGGTAAGAACTGCAATATTAATTCAAAATATACGCCAATTACATACACACTATTCTCATGAAATGTTCCATCTCATCCTGCAAGAAGAAAAAGACACTTTTATAGCCTAAATTTATTTTTCTTTCCTCTAATTTTGTAAACATGAAAGAAATCAAAGCCATTATTTCATGTCATGCCCTTTAATATACAGATAAACAGAAACAAAATGAATGCTCACCTTTTTCTAAACCTGTTCTATGAATGCATTTAATAGCTTATTAGCCATTTCATACTTCCACTGAGCAGCTGGATACCGCTAATAGTAAGCTGCTGAAGCAACCTTGCACTCAGCCAAGACATCCCGGAGTTCTATACAAACTGCTGCATTTCATCTGAAGGGACGTTTCTAACCAAATAATCAAAAGTGAAAGACCATCCTTATGATTGCTGATGGAACAAAGCTCTGTGGAATAATAGTTTGCTAGTGGCCACCAAGCTCCTAATAAAGAGCAATAGGAAGATGCTTGGAAGAGCAGTCCAGCTGTGAAAGCACTAATAACATTAATACTCTATCCTTTTTTTGTGTAGGAGAAGAAAACTATTGTTTTCAGTGGCATGGAAAACAGATCTTTTGATCCACAAGCTGAAAGTAATGAATATAAAACATCACAGAATTAATTATTTTAGCTGTGTGATACTGAGAAGTATAAATAGACAAAATAGCTAAACGTGTTGGTCTCTTGGGGTGCAGCACCGAATGTGCATTTTACATGGTCAAAGAAGCATTGTCCCATAAACACAGATCTGCACCTATACATAAAGATCTATTTATTCCAAAATTTGCATAGCTTATTCATCCAACGAAACTGCATGTTATTCTTCCACTAGTGCCGGGAGCCAGGAGTGGCATGACAGTTAGGGTTGCCACCTGTCCAGGATTCACCCGGACAGTCCGGGTTTTGAATGCTGTGTCCGGGTTTCATGGCAGCAGAAACCCGGACACAAGATGTTATGCAGACAGGGGCAACCAAAATTAAGGTAGGTGCTACTGGCCCCCCACTGAAAACAGTCTCAACTGTGATATTTGCATATGAACGGGTGGTGCTATTTACCTATGATTCAGCTACGACTTATTCTCCCAAAAAAAGTCAGTGCGTCGCTAGAGTGTTCGGGTTTCGCTTGAAGAAAAGGTGGCAACCCTAATGACAGTCGGTATGACAAGGCCTTCAGATTGAGATAATGCTAAACAGACATGTGCACCGGTGTTCATCGGGATCAGACGGGTCGGGTTTTTTTTCTTTCGGCGAGTGGGCAGCCATCATCCGCTGTGACTGACCTTTGGATTACATCAATGGACACTTTTTGGGGTTTTTTTTTATGAAAAACGTTTGTGTTTTTTTTAAATAAAGGATTTTGTATATGGTGTGGTGTGTTTATTTACAATTTGAGTGTTTATTTGGTGAATGAGTAGGGGTACCAACTACCCCTACTCATTCACAAGGTGGTGGGAAGGCATCTGTGTGCACACAGTTTCAGATAAGCCCCCCCTGCCCGCAGAGGCACATGTCCTCATCAACATGGGGACAATGTGCTTTGCCAGGGGTTCTCCCCTGGCAAAGCAAGCTCCCCAGCAAGCTCGTACGATTTTCGGCTGGTTTTCCAACGTGCTCGTAAGACAAAAGACGTGCGACTGTACAGTAGAAACGGTCGCACGCCTTCCATACACCTGCCGA